>NC_046657.1:24967655-24996889 GCF_010883055.1 Belonocnema kinseyi | reverse complement strand
AGGGTGAACGAGGCTTTTGCTGGATCGTCGTATTGATTCCTTTACAGACTGTAACCACCTATCTCACGGTTGTGAGACGTGGTTATGGCTGAAATTTTACCGATTCAGTAATCTACTTTCTGTTAATCGTAATTTTTAAATGATATTCAGTAATCCACTTTCTGTTAATCATATTTGTAAAATATTATTGCAATTAATTAAGTTGTAAGCATTTTCATTCTGAGGGACATTAGTTACAACTTCTATTATTCCTAGAAAATTAGACGAAAAATTTCAAACAAAATTTTTAAATCTAAAAAAGAACCACGGAATGCAAATAAAGTATTACTTTTTGAAAATCACCCCCTTAACTATATGTTTTATAGGGTCCACTTTTTACTCAGAGTGAGTTATTAGTTAATACAGTTTTGCAAAAATAATGGTTTACAAAAATTAGCATTGCTTATAAATATCTTCTGCTTTATTGATGCTATGTAGTTGCAGTTTTTTTCTAAAATTTTTACCTTCTACCCACTTTTTCCTTACAATAAAAGTAACAAAGAATGCCAGTTAACAAAAATCCCTATTTAAAAAATTGATTATTGCTTACAACTATCTTCTCTTAGAGTAATTCTAGTAATTTGATTCTTTTCTAAACTACTTTTTTTTGCTTTGACTTTTTAGTTATAAACAAATTATCAGGAGACTTCAACAAAAATAGTTTAAAAAATAATATTGTACTTTTTGAATGAGTTAATTTTACTCTTTTCTCAATGTTTGAAAAAAATTAATTTAAACAAAGAAACCATCGAAGACAAGAGACGAAAACAAAGAATGGAATAAATGGAATTAAGCAGGAGAACTAGGTTTAAAAATGACTTGCAAAAGTTTTGTTTTCAAATTTAACAAGACAATAATATATTATTTAAACAACTATGTTTGTTAAATTGTATTGGAAAATACTTAATTAAGGAAAAATTGCGTAAAAATTAAAAATTTCAGAAGAAGCCGCAATTGTCTGGCATTAATAAAAAAGAAGATCGTTATAAGCAATAATAATTCGTTCGAATACTTATTTTTGATAAATTGAAATAATTATTAACTCCTTATGTGTGAAAAGTAGTCAATAAATAAAAAAATAAAACATTCTGATATTACTCAAACTGAATATTATTAAGAATAATAATAAAGTGCTTCAACAATCAATTTTTTAAATTTAATTTAATTATTTATCTCACCTTCATTGAAAATTGGACCAAAAGTGAAAATCGTTTTGTTGAAACTGCGATCTTTTACCTCTATTAAAAAATCGCAAAAAGTCATAATTCGCCTCAAATACTCGCAAAACTCTTTTTTTCATTTTGTGTCATTTTGGTACCCTATGAAACAGAGTTTTCGGGAATGTGATTAAAATTTATTTTGTTATTCATATTGTATAGCTACGTAATTTTGAATCAAAGTATTAAATTTCACCTCGATTAACCTTATTTTTAGGTCAAAAATGTCACAAAAAGATGTTTATCATCTATTAACAATAACAAGTCGATTCCACATCTATCACATCAGGTTCAATGTCATTTGAAGGTCAAATTGAAAAAAGCTGATTAAGGAATCCAGAAAAATATTTATATAGCTTTTTAGGGTTTTTAAATCGGAATTCGGGGTTGCTCAACCGTTTGATGTCAATTAGAGGTCATTTTAAGGTCAACTCAATACTACTTCCGGCTTGAGCTGAGATTTTTTCATCCCTCAAGGTCATCCAGAAGTCGTACGAAGGTTATCTCATTAGCATCTCAAGCTTGAGCGACCAAAATTGCTTAGGCCAAGCTCATTTTAGCATGAGACTGCATCTTTTTTATCTCGGAAATGTTCAAAGCGTTTGGGTTGTTAGCTGAAGATGTTCACAGTATTAGGTGGTGAGCTGAAGGTACAAAAAATGACGTTTTAGGCTGAAGATGTTGACGATTAAAGAGTTTTGAGTTCGAGGTATTAAAGCTGAAAGAACCCTGAATACCTTCTAGTAGTGTGCCATTATTTGGATAGGGCGACCACAAACACCTATATCTACGGTGACTAAAACTCATTATGGGGAATTTTTTTCAGCGTAACCCTATAGTAATATTGAGTTGACCTTGAAATTATTATTTTTGACATGAAGCAATTAAACAAACCCCGAAATCGGATTCAGAAAACTAAACAAACCTATATGTCTATTTTTCTGGACTTCTTTATTCGCTTTTTGCAATTTGACCTTTAAATGACCTTGAACCTCAAGTAATAGAGGTTAACGAATCTCAGATTCGGAATCAATTACCCCAAAGACCCTAGAGTACCCTGGTCACGTCTGCTGATCGATCTTAGATATTTTGTATTTATATACTCCCCACACGTTTCTCTCTCCAAAAATTCTGTTTGCAAGTAATGGCATTTTTTAATATTTGAGGGATTGGCGGGCGAATAGTACGAGGGTATGGGTGTCGCAAAACTGTTCCGATCCAGATTGCTGATCAATCTCTCTAGCCATCGCCCCATTTGAAGAGCCTCGTACAGTTTTCAGGTCAAGTTCCAAACTTGAGTCCATTATTATCCAAGGTCTTTTTTTTAAGAAGTCATTCACTGTACGGAGATTCTTTTAATTAACTATTTTTCGCCATACTTTTCTGTCCTGACATACTACTCTAGCTTCCTTTAAGTTCATACATTTTTGCATGTAAGCTCTCGCATTTCTGTAGCTTCTTATGTGTCATCTAATCAGGGTTTTATCCACACATTCTATACATTCTTTCCGCGGTTTCCCTCCGGGTATACTGCTATTTACTTCACCTTGATACACGTGTTTTGTTAGTTATTCATCTTTCATTCTCTCAACATGTCCGGACCACTTTAACCGAATCCTTTTCCATTTGTCAACGAGTATTTCTTCTGCTCCACATTCTTTAAGGATTATCTCGTTATTTACTTGGTCATTTATAGTTTTCTCGCACATTATGTCCAGGAATCTCATATAAACCGCGTTAATTTTAATTGTATTCCTTTCCTAATAGGTACATGTACAAATATAAAATTATGTATTGCCAATTTATTTTTGATCGATATATTGATACTTCTGATAATGGGCTCTGCTCTAAAGACAACCTTCTTACCCTCGTTTATGCATCAGATAGGCGAATACACGAGAATAGGGAATGATAGGAATGCCTACCAAGGAAGGAAAATGGAAAGTTGACACTGAGAAGAAGGGTTGACAAGAGAAATAGACGAGATTTAAATTAAACAAACATATTATTGCCACTTACATTCGGTGAGATGACCGCCAGGCCTTGGCGTTTTACTGGCGCTTGTATCACCGAAGATGTGGGCAAGGAGAGAGCCATGGTGTTCGGGTACCGAAGGAATCCTCTGTAAGGTGAAAGCACGAAGGTGCTTTTATTCAGTTTGCTCAACATTTTTTGCAAGTCCTCGATTGATTCTGTCATAACAGCCATATTGTCTGCGAATGCTAACCCACGTACCCTCACCTATTCAAACTCCACACCGTCTTATTAGAAGAGGGCTATTCTTAAATACGTGTCCATGAATATAATGAAAAGTCCTGAGAACATAAAGCATCCTTGTCTAACACCTGGCATAATATCGAAACAATCCCTTAGTTTTTCATTTACCCTTTTTCCCTACTTTTAAACTTTTAGGTGTTATTGAGTATATTTTAGTTGCAGTACCTAATGAGCTGATCTGCTCTTCAAATTCTCACGAATATGCCTAAGCTGAGTGACGCAGAATTTTCAATTGATTTTTCTAACATATCGTGTTCTGCTTCGCAGTTGTGGTGTCCTATAGTTTTATCTCCGAAAAGTCCTCTAAAATAGTCTTTCAAAACATCTAGTATTCCGTCTACATCTTATAGAATTGCACCTTTACTATTTCTGATGTAGATAACTTCTGTACTTTTACTTCCCTTTATTTTTTTAATAAAGCAGTTTCTTGATTCCTCCAAAGTCATTTTACTTTCCTTGACTAGTCATTTGAGCATCCTCTTGTTGTGCCTGCAATCATTTTTACCTTTATTTCTCTTCTGATCGCTAAGGCCTTCTATGTTTAAAGTTCTCTCGTACGCTTATTTCTATTTTTTTGGGTTGCCTGAATTTCATCACCCCACCATGCATCCTCAGACATTCTTCCTAAAATCGCAGTACCACACACTTCGATCGCAAATCTAACAATGATATCTGAGAGCATATTCTATGAGTCCTCTATACCGTTGTTTCCTGTAAGTTCCTCCCGAGTTGCCCTATTCATGCATTCGATTATCTTATTCTGAAAATCTACTAGAACTTCCGATTTCTGTAGGTTCTCAATTCTGATGCGCCTTTGTTTCTTTTTCTTTGTTTTCTTTTATCCCTGACCGAAGTTTATATTAGATACAAGAAGGAGCAAACCCTGCTCGGCTGCATACGACTAAAAAATCCATTGACGTTTCAATTTAAAATACATAATTGCAAAAAAAAGAACTGTTACAAAACTGGTTCTGTACCTCAAGTTGTTGTTGAATCGCTCAGGATGGGAATTATGTTGTTCTTAGATTAAATTTTAATATAACTATTTCTTCGTTATCAAAAAAATTCTATGTTAAAAAGATTTGTTTTAAACCAATAAGATTAATGTTTTACAAAAAAGACGAATTTTTAACCAATTCCTTGATTTTTAAGCTATAAGCAAACAGTTTCTTAAATAATTTTTTGTTAAAAATATTCAACATTTCAGTTGATCGTTTGATTTTCTTAATGAACACGAACACAATAAAAACGTATACCTTTTGTTAGAAAACTCAACAATTTTTTTTGAAAACTCGCCTTTTTGGGTTAAAAACTCAACAATTTTGCAGATATTTTTCTTTTTCTTTGTTCGTTCTAGAGCTTCCCGCTCGGTCTTTGTATTTCGCCTAAATTTGTGCACAGACCTTTTAAAATTAAATTTTGAACCGTCTACAACTGTAATTTGATAGTTGTGAATTATCTTTTGTTAAAGCTCCTTAGTTCAGGACTTAGTTATTTTGATTAAAATTGTTTGTTTTTTTTTGGTTTGCATTCGACTACTTGGTTAAATGTTAAACTAATTGGGTAAATCCGGATATTTTTTGCTTGAAGACTCATCAATTTAATTAAACATTTAAATCCTTTGTTGAGAATTCTTTCATTGGTTGAAAATTAATTTTATTTGTTGAAAATTTCTCTAATTGTTCTACGGTTGAATGATCTTTTAAAAATTATTTTTTTTTTTGGTTGAAGATTCACGATTTCAGTTAAAAATTGATCTTTGGTTAAAAATTAAAAAATTTTAATGAAATGAATTTTTAAGTTCAATTCAGTTGTTATTGGTTTAAATAAATCATATTTTTTAGTTTTTGGTTGAAAATTTGTCTACTTAAATAAAAGTTTAACTATTCTGTTAAAATGTTATGTTTTGGATGAAAATTTAACTATTTGGTTGACAATTCGTTTATTTTCTAAAATTGAAAATGGAACTTTTTAATTTTCAATGCAAACGGTTTTGTTACAAATTTGACTTTTTAATGGAATATTTTCATTTACAATTGAATAGTTTAACTTTTAACCAAATAGTTACATTTTCAAACCACAAATATAAATTTTAAACTCAATGGCCAAATTATCAAAGAAAAAAGATTAATCTTTGACCAAAAAGAGTTGCAAAAAAAAAAAAAGAATTTTAAATGAAAACGTGATGGTGGAGATCTTAAAGTAAAAAGAAAAGAATTATAACAAAATATTTCAATTTTTAACTAGAGATTAATTATCGAACAAATATGTGAATTTTCAACAAAGTAGTTGAATTTTTAACCTTCAAATATGGATTTTAAATAGAAAATGTAATATGCGAAAATAAGGAAACGAATTTTCAATCATAAAGATTAATTTTTTATAAGAGATTTGAATTTAAACCAAAAGCAGAAAAGTTAGATTTTCACAACAAAAATTAATTTATTTTCGAAAAAAAAGAATTTTCAAAAAAATAGTAAATTTTTTAACCATAGAGATGAATTTTTAACTAGAACTATGAAATTTTCAAACAGAAAGGTGAATTTTCAACAAATAAAGAATTGTCAGTTAGCTAATAAAAAAATTTGTTCCAATTCTTGAACTTTTAAATCAAAAGACTATTTTTCTGTAAAACAGTTACAACACCTTTCCCCTCCATCTGCCACCATAAACCACGTTTTTCGCTACACCTTCACCCCACATAATAAGTTTTCAAGTATTTATTTGCTTAAAGTGTTATTTTTAATAAATAATTTCATTCATAAGTTCATTATCTTCAAAATTTTCTCGATCCAATCAAGAATTGATTTAAAAAATCGAACAACCAGTTAAGAAGCAACCGCTTCCATTCTAATTGCGTATCAAGATATCGTAGACTCCATATTTGAGCATCGTGCATTAAGACGCTAGTTACAAGTCCTTGGAAAAATTCAACAATAGAATTTCAGGAGTAAAGTTTCAAACTATGAATCAGAAAAATCGTATAGTTTAAAGATAAATTAGATTTCCTTACAGCCGTATTTAATGAATTTACAAAAATCGCAGATTGACTGAAGGGTGTCTCTAGATAAGTATAATTCTGAACAATTCCCACTTTGCATCCATTGTGCATGAAAAGTGCATGTTTTTTATTATGACCGTGTCCTCCTTTCCTGAACATTACAATTTTCGTCTTATATGAATTGACTTCCAAATCATTTATCTTATAATATTCAAACAATCCTTCAAGCATCCTTTTCATTCCCACAAGGGAGTCAGCAAGGATATGCAAGTCGTCCGCGTTTGCAAAAAGCAAACTTTCAATTAAATGATCTAAAGATACACCTCTGATACCTTTAGCGAGCAAAAATTCTTCAACACATGTGATTAACAAGGTAAAAATCTTAGGCCTAAGGACTTCTCCCTGCATAAACCCCTTTATAATATTTACCGCTTTGGATACACCTTAATTCCCCTTAACTGCTACATTAGCCTAAGAGTAAAAATCCATTATTATTGTGGCTAATTTTGATCCACATCCTTTTGACAGGATTTTTTCTTGTAAGATTTTATAATTCAAAAAGGGAAATTCTTCTTTAATATCGACAGATAATACAGAAACTTTTCCTGTTTCTAATCTCAGGTGATTTTAAACTAATGAGTTAAAAGTAAACTCATGGTCTATACAGCTCCGACCCCTTCTGAATCCTGCCTGCCATTCAGGTAAAAGATGAAACTCTTCGGCTCAATCTATTAATCTCTTTGAAAAAATTTTTTAAAAGATTTTGGCGATACAATTAACTAAAGCAATTGGACGGTAGTTGGAAGGATTATCAATATTTTCTTTTTTATATAAAATTTTAACATAAGTTTGCGAACAAGATTTTAGAACTTCCTCTTTATCTTTTATTTTGTTAAATTACGAATTTAGAAACAATGTGAGATTTTAGGGTAATTTTAAAAAAGAATTCGTAACCAATGCCATCCGGCCCAGGATTCTCATCACACTTACAATTCTTTAAACTTGAAATGGTTTCATCCAAAGTAATATGCGAGTCAAGATAGGGATGTCGTCAATTATTAATCGATATTATGTAGGTATTAGGATCGCGGACAGGATACATAGATCGGAGGTATATGCTCCTCGTGTCTAGATCTATACTATCCGTAATGGATAATTTGGGTTCAAAACTATTAACTGCCTTTCAAAGTTGTTAAGAATCCTTAGCCATCCAAGACTGTCTAAAAATACTTTTAATACGCCTTCTTTTTGAATAACAGTAACTTCATATACTCTTTTTTATACTCTGAATAAATTAATGAAGAATCTGTTTTGCATTTTTACTGTCCACAATTTTTAAATATTTGCTTTTATTTTCTTGTGCTATTTTTACAATCCTTATCAAACCATGGCTTTGAAAAGCTGAGTTTTTAAATAGGTATTATAATCATTCCTAACTCATTTGCTGTATCTGTTATAGTTTTAATTAAATTATTTGTAAGATAGTCTATCTTCAATTTTCGATAATTATAAGCCGAGGGATACTGTATATTTTCAAAAATATTTTTCGTATTTTTCGTTTCTCCATTTTAAATAAGGACCACTTATTGTGCTAGTATAAATAAATTCTGAGTCAGCTGGGAAAGTTATCGATATAGGAAAATGATCACATCCTGGCGGAAACTCTAAAACTTGGAAATTACGAACTATTTGAGCCCCCAAGGAATTAATTCAAGCTATATCAATAATCGATGAGCTTCTGATCCTAAAAAAGGTTAACTGAACTGGAAAATCACTCCTAGATCTTCTATTTTAAACAAGCAAACCAATTTTTTCAAAGCAATCAACCATCAATTTGCCTCTTTTATCTTGTTCATGGATCACGCTGGATTCAACACTAAATATACTTAATAATTAAAACCCCGCCTTTTGTTAAAGGTCAATTTGAATAATTTAAGGAAATATCATTGATAATTCTGGTTATATTATTTAAAAAGTTTACAATATAATAGTCTGGATTTGAGTATATTGACCCCAATATGATATTGAAAGAAGAATTATTTAATTTAATTCTGTTTTGAAATTACTATTGTTTGTAATGATAAACAGACCCCACTTTGCTCTGTCCATTGTTGATTCCTCCGTAGCAACACTATATGTATATCACTTGAAAGTCCAAGTTTCGATAAGGATAAATAATTTTGAGGGGCGAAGTAAGCCACGTCTCACTAACGCATATAATATCCTCAGTTGTAGAATTATTACAGATGTCATTTAAATTCTTGTGACCTGTGGCATTTCAGAAAACAACCCGTTGCTTCTGCTTTTGATAGAGTATTCCTCATGCTCTCAGAATCATCTTGGTCTCTCCTTCTTTCAGGACTTCTTGAAATAAATTCCTAATTGTTTGATCCTTATGATTGTGTTTATGTTTCGTATTGTTATCAACGTTAGATAATACGATTTAAGAAGGGCGTCCCCTTTTTCTGCTAGCTCTATAGCTTCTCGAAGCCATTGACTTACTACCATCGGATTGATATCCATGACCACGATTTGCTGCAAGTAACTTTTCTATTGATGATAAATGATGATAATCGTTATCCAAAAGAAGTCAATTTCCCTTGATGAGAAACCACTTTCCAAATCGCTCTAATTTAAGTTGATATTCTCTTAATTGCTAACGTGTCTCTCTCTTTCTGTTCCAGAGCGAGATCATTCGAAAAGGCATCTTCAGAGACCGAAGGTTTATTGCATTTTGACAAATTAATTCTTTCAAATCCTGATGACCTTTTTATTACGATTATTTAATATGGCAGTATTAGCTTCCTCAAATCTAGTATTAACTGAATCAAAGAAACGTTTCTTCTTGATCGGATAATCGTTCACGTTATAGAGTAGGATGTTCCTGGCTTTCTCTTTATTTACTATAAACCCAATTTTTTTCCTAAAATGCTCACTTTACTTTTCGAAAGAACATTCTTTTCTTCTAAGATAATACATTTCTGTTTATAAATCAGTAATTCCTCCAGAATTTTAATCTGAGTGTTTTAAAGACATACTATCTACGATTACAAAGCTAACATTCACATTTGTTAATTTAACTTCTTTTTGTACAGATAACAATAAATTTTTCAGCTCTTCGTTGGTCGTCATATTTTCGGAGTTAATTTCACTTTCACTCTAAATTCATAATACACACTTTCGTATAAACAACCTCAAACAAACTTTAAGGAGCGGAACCCATACACGTCAGATCGATACGGAGGCTAAAGCTGAACTATCTCCCAAGCTTTGTTTTCACCTTAAATTCAAAACAAAACTATATTCAGAGGACATGTAAGACTTATCAAAATGTTTTTAGCAGGGACAGAATCTTGATCAGCATTGCCAGTTTAGGATCCTAATAAAAATAATTCGTCTTGGATATGTCTTCATCTAAGACATAGCTAAGATATAGCTAATACATTTTTGTGAGTCTCGCTTCTAATTGCGAGCGAGACTTTATTTTGGGACTTAGGTCGACATTTTTCGTCTTTAAAACAGACATAAGAACAAATAAAAAACGGCTATTAGGACCTCCGTGGGTCATCAATAATCCGATTTAAAATGTACATAATGATTATATTACTTATCTCCATGGCATTTATTTTTTATACACTAATAATTGTGTTTAACCACAATAATTCTATTATTTGGATGGAAATTCTAAGTAGTTGTTGAGCCTGACAGATTCCGAGTTTTAAATGAGCAAATCAATTATTAAAAAATTACAATTTCTGTCGGTCGTTAAATTTTAATACTTAGCAGATGTGAACTGTTTGTCACCAGCCTAGATACCTGATTCCTGAAAATGACAGAACCTGCCCGTAGAGTCATAGTTTGTACAGGACTTTTATTTAACGTCCGTCGTAAATCTAAGTCATAAACACAAGTCTTACGTTTTCGAGTACTAGGAGTCGCCCTGGCCGCCGGCGAAACATAACCGTCTCGGAGATGTGCTAAATACGAGCCAAATCAAACTCAAGGCGAAACATTTTTGCTGGGAAAAGATGGACAATTCCACGTTTAGATTTACACCAAGTGTAGATGAAGATGAAAGGTGTTGTGATTCATTCGCGAAAGATATCAGTCCTCTGTAACATTTTTTTTAACACGTAAACGCAATGATCACAGAAAAAACTTAGGGTTTACAAAGTTGCGGCTCAAATAAAAGTTGGTATCAATTAGAACTTGAGCTCCAATAGATACATGCATATAGCCAAAAGGGTTTGTTCTGACCGCTCTTAAAATTATCATGAAGGGTCATTCACAGACCAAACGCATGCAAAGTAGAGCTGGTAAGTTAGGGATCGATTAAAATTTATCGACAGATAATTTGAGATGAAAAGTTTATTGGATATGAATACGCCTTTATGTTAAGAACTTTGCCACATAGCCTTTAAATGACATTTATCAAGTCATTATATCTATTTTAATGACGGTAATATTTTGTAATTTTATTATATTTATTAAGTTATATCCATCAGAATTTTAAATAGACTCAATTATAATTGGGATGCATTAGAACACCGAGTGAGGCATCATCTAGAGCCTACCAGGGGTGCTAGTTGAAGTTTGCCGGTTTTCCTAATAGATGTCGCTAGAGATATGTATAGATTTCTATGATTTGGCGTCTATGTCATATTTCTCTATGAACAATAACCTTCAAAAATACACAATTCCATTCTGCTGAAATAATAGCATCATGATTGTTTACCTCAGTGAATATGTCGAGTTTCGTTCCAAGTAAATCGCATTTGCGGCATTCATTGTTTTTCTTATTTCATCAAAAGAAAGAAGCATTTTAAGCTCATCAATTGCTGGTAGAAACTTATGGTCAACATGCTCCAGTGATTAGAACATGTGAGACATGGCTTCGTCAATTTAAAAGTGGAGATTTCGATTTAACAGACAATGAACATCCTGGTGCTGCGAAAAAGTTCGAAGACGAGGAATTGCAGGCGTTACTGGATGAAGACCCAACCCAATTGCAACTAAAATTGGCACAAACACTAAATGTGACCCAAGGAGCAATTTTCCAACGTTTAAAAGCCATGGGAACAATCCAAAAATATGGAAAATGGGTACCACACCAACTGAACGATAGAAAAGTGAAAAATCGAAAAACCATTTGTGAAATGCTGCTTGAACGGTTCAAAAGGAAATCTTTTCTGCATCTAATTGTCACGGGGGACGAAAAATGGATTTATTTTAAGAACCCGAAGTGGGAAAAATCATGGCTTTCACCTGGTGAGGTAGGTCCATCAACTCCAAGGCCAAATCGCTTTGGCCGTAAGACAATGCTCTGTGTTTGGAGGGACCAGTGTGGTGGGGTGTACTTCGAGGCATCAAAACCTGGTGAGACGGTGAATACGGATCGCTACCGACAACGAATTATCAATTTTAATCATGCGTTGATCGAAAAATGGCCAGAATGGGCCCGAAGACATGGCAAAGTTATCCTACAACATGACAACGCACCGCCTCTACCGCTGAAGTGGTGAAGAACACATTAAAAACATTGAATTGGGAAATATTTTCGCACCCGCCGGGCAAAATGTGTAGAATCCAACGGTCAATACTTTGAATAAAATGTTTTTGAGATTCCCTTGAGGATTAAGTGTTTTCTTTATTAAAAAACCGGCAAATTTCAACTAACACCCCTAGTATTTATCGTTTTAGGTTTTTTTTTAGCTAGTGTGTTTCATTTTTGTTGCAGCTCGTTTGGAAACAAAAATGGGTTCTAATGGATACCCCAGTCTTGTCTGTGATGAATCTAGATGTCGCGAGATTATTGATCTTTTATCTTTATATGACCATGTTAAATATGCACCTGAATATTTGTGCTATTCCTAATTTTTTATTGCTAGAAGAAAGAATGTCGTATAAGTAATCTTGATTTAATGATAATATAACATTTATTTAAAACGAGAAACAAGGATACAGTCTATAATCGTCGAATGATCTTTCCAATGGGACTCATTATCTAGTTTCAGACCTCATTCTGTAATCTTATGTGAGACCAACGTAAGCAAAAATTATTTTCAACAAACTATAATCAAACGTAAGAAGGAATGTGTATTGATAGTAAGAAATATGGTACATGTATACACTGTTAAAATTTTTTCGAGTTCTGCCACATATCTACCAGAATTCTTCAATACAAGCGTAAGGTAAAATTGCAACTATGGTATTGGAATGACGAAATTGCAATAAATGTGTTGTAAGTGATGTAAATCGTGAAATCATCGTCCAGCATTCCAATACATGTATTAGAGAGTTTGTAACACAAAAATTGTGCACCAACTAAAATTACTTAGAATGATGAGTCAACGGTTCCGGATGCACCGGGCCGAGCACCAGATAGTTTAATACGTACTCTACGAGAAGTTTTTAAAAATTTAAATTTTGTGAATAATAAAAACAGTTACACATGATTAGTCAACGACCTGGGTGCCCCAGGTCGCGCCCCAGGTATCTTAGCACGTATCTTGCGAGAACTTTTTCGAAATTTAGATTGTTCCAACAGCCAAAATATCAAAAATTTTTTAGTCGACGAGAAAGTCCAGGTGCACTAGGTCGAGCACCGCGTAGTTTAATACGCATTCGACGAGAAGTTTTTCAAAATTTATATTTTTCAAACAAACAAAATTACTCAAAATTGTGAGCCGACAAACCGGGTACATCAGATCAGGACCAGATAGTACAATACGTGTTCTAAGAGAATTTAAAAAAAATTTAAACTTTGTGAATAATGAAAAAAAAATCAAAAAGTTAGTCGACTCTAATTTTTAGTAATTTTGGCTGTTGGAATAATCTAAATTTCGAAAAAGTTCTCGTAAAATACGTGCTAAACTAACTGAGGAGCGACCTGGATTACCCAGGTTGCCGACTTATGATTTGGAATTGTTTTAGTTATTTACAAAATTTAAATTTTTTAAAAGTTCTCGTAGAATACGTATTGTAATACCGGGTGCTCGATCTCGTGCGCCGGGATCGTCGACTCACAATTTTCAGTAATTTTAGCTGTTGAAACCATCTAAATTTTTAAAAAGTTCTCGTGGAATACGTACCTGGGGAAGACTACCTGGGGCGCAACCTAGTGCACTTGGGTCGTCGAATCACCATTTGGAATTTTTTTTCATTATTGACGAAATTTAAATTTTTATAAATTTTGCGTAGAAAACGTCTTAAACTACCTTGTGTTCGATTTGGAGCACCCGGATCGTCGACACAAAATTTTTAGTAATTTTTACGGTTGAAACAATCTAAATTTTAAAGAAGTTCTCATAGAATACGTGCTAAGATACCTGGGGCGCGACCTGGTGCACCCAAGTCGTCGATCGACAATCTGGAATTGTTTTCCTTATTTACCAAATTAAATTTTCTTTAATTTCTCGTAGATTACGTATTATACTACCTGATGCTCGATCTGGTGCACCTAGATCGCCGGCTCACAATTTTCAGTAATTTTTGCTGTTTGAAGAATCTAAATTTTTTTAATTCTTGTAGAATACGTGCTAAGGTACCTATTGTGCGAGTAGATTCACCCGGATCGTCGACTAACTATTGGTAGTTATTTTGGCAATTGTCACAATTTAAATTCTTAAAATGTTCTCATAGAATATGTGCTACACTATCCGGTGCGAGAACCGGTGCATCGGGGAGCGAACTTATCATTTGTTGTTCTAATTTTTCTCTTCAACAGGCGTCGAGATATCCAGCTATTAGACTTGTATTATAAAATTCCAAGGCATGTAAGGTAGCATGCCAATGCCAGAACTTGGAAACTACAACATTGTGTATTGCAGCGTCACCTTACGTTTCGGAAATAAACTTCCAATACATGTAGTGGAAGTTTACAACAGCAATTTTTAACAGTGTATCATATTAGATCTTACATTAAACTTATTGGCTGCTCGAAAAATTAAAATTATTTGAACAGCAATTATTTTTATTATACAATATATAACCCTGAAATATTTATTGCGTTTTTACTGTATTTTCTAATTTCTCCAAAAAGAGTAAGCAAAGTATAATAATACTATAAATTCAGCATGACAGAGAAGTAAACTCGAAGGATGTCTTAAAGATTCTTCTTTGAGTACGGTGAGTGCGGTGGGTGCGGTAAGGGCGATGAGGGCGTTTTGCGTATTATGACCTTAACCAAGTATGGTAGTAACTATTTTTCACCAGCAAATTGTCTAAGCAGATTTTCTGGAGTATCTCATAACAAAATAGTTTTGGCTACATCATCATCATCATCTATTTTCACAACAGTTTTATGATGATTTTCCTTGTCGTTAGGATCAACCGTGAGGAGTTCACACAACTGATATTTGAGGACCACTCCAATGAGTTTAGTTTTACTTTTATCTACTAGTGCAAAATGCTTGCTGCCTTCTGGCATAAAGTAAGACTTATAGTGCGTTTCATCTTCCTTACAAAAGAAATGACAAACCCCATAAAGTTCTATCAGTGGATGTGGTGTGTACTGTTGCCATGGAATCCAACTTTCAGCTGTAAAAAGAAAATATTTAATGTTTATTACTAAATAGAAGATCAAAATAAATTCCTAAGAATCATTGAAAATTATCATAGTTACATGAAAATTAGTGAAATGTACCAAGAATTGAATACAAAATATATAAAAGATTATATTACAAGAGCCAGGCATTTTGGATAAAACTTCAAAAAGTTCCAATAATAGACAATACACAAAAAAAAATTTATCAAGAAATTATTTGTTGAAAAAATTTATTTACGATTTTCCATAAATACACATTTTTTCAAGTTGTGTTGCAAGAAATTGGAATCGAAAGAATATTATGTAAAAAAATTTCTCTTCTGATTATAATTGTTTATATTGTAAACAAATTTAATGTACAAATGCAGTAGTCACGCATTTTTTGACAGAAATATTTGTTTTTTTCTATGTCAGTTTTTTTCAAATCGGAAGTTTATGATAATTTAAGCAAAATTCATAAATTGTTGATTAATCTTATGATTTTTTCTAATGAAAAATTCTCAATATTCAGAACTTTCAATTATGAATACTTTTATTTTCCAACTCTTACACATTGAAAATGACAGAATTTCCATTACTCAAAATTACAATTTAAATAATTTTTAATAGAAAATTAATAAAATTCAACTTCGTATAATGTTAGGGATTTAAAATCTAAAGTTTTGTAATTTAAGAGCATTACAATTGAAAACTGTTTAATTTCAAGGATACAAATTCTTGAATTTTGATGGTTGTAAAGACCATGATATAAGTTTTGTTGTTAAAAGCTTTCAAAATTAATGAAATAAAATATTTCAATTATCATAATTATAGGATTTTTATTTTGAATATTCAAACGTTAAAACTTGTCAGTTTAAAAATTTTCAATTCAAATTTATGCAATTTTGAAACGTAACTATGGAAAATTAACTAATTTTGGAAATACAGACATGATAATTATTGAATTTTCAAGATTTACATATGTTTTCAAGGTAAAAAATTTTAAACTTTTTACATTCTGATCCCCCTAAATAAAAAAAAAAAGTTTTTACGTCAGTCTGCCTGTGCACTTTAGAAAGATTAGTCGGATTGGATTTTTCTTTGACACACATCTTAAAGCACACAGAAGTACGAACACTTTACAATTAACAAAATTATCTTAACATTTTTTTTAATAATAAAAAAAAAATTCAAAATTTGAATTTTTATTGCACAAAAATGAATGGAAAAGCAATAATTCCATTTTGTGATCAAACAAAGCAAGATAAGAAAAGAGATAAATCGATAAGAATTATGCACCCAAAAATGGTCTACAAATTTGTCATGAATTACTTTCTTATAGCATAACTAGTTTATTCGTGGAAAAAGCAACATTAAAATTAAAAACATTGTACACAAACGAAATAAGCTACAAGCATAAATAAGGCACAATTTATTTAACAAAAAAAGATCTACACATTTGTTGTGAGTATTTTTTTGATAGAAAGCGTAGTTTTGGTTTTAGTCGTAAAAAATCACCTAAAAAACCAGAAATTAAATTTCATGGAAAACGATACGTAGTATTAAAAAAAATTATTAAACAAAAGTTGTCTGTCCAAAAAGGATCTACATATTAGTTATAAATAATTTTTAAGCAAAAAGAGTAGATTTTTTCATAATAAAAAACAAGATTAGAAATAAGAAAATATAAATAACAAGGCAATAAAGATAAGTATGTTTAAATTTTCCTGCATATTATGAATTGTGATGATATACATTTATTCAAATGATACACCATTTATAGATCACAGCTGAAAAATTAAATTGGGACATTATGTTGCAATATATAGATATGCGCTCGTAATTGTATACTTACAACATCATCGCAGGAGGTTTCAAACATTCTATTGGATTCACTGACCCAAGTAAAAGCTTTGAATAAATAATAAGATAATATTAATAATAATAATTAAAGTTTTGTCGCGTTGGTGTCACAGTAGGACTTGAGCTCTCCTTTCATGACTTTGATAGCTATGTTGGCGGTAGCACTGCTACTAATGAGGTTTCCAATGCCAGATGGGCTGATAACGAATAGTAGAGAGATTAAGTGGAACACAAAAACCCATGAATGAAAAATTGAGAGTATATTAAAGATTTTGAAACGCTTGTCGCTTCCCGAGGATCGTCGGGGCGCCCTTGGAGCCACAGCTGGGGGCCACAGAATGCGGGACGGTGGCGATGATGAGCTGCGAGACTGTCAGGCAGATCTCATTTATCGAACAGCTGGCCAGCAAGAACACCAGCGACAAACAGTGGGCATTTGAACATCGACTGTGCCTGATGAGAATGCTTTCGCTAGTGTTAGCAGTTTGCAGTCAACCAACTCGGCTGAAATACCATGGGAGAGCATGCAATGGGACACCACAATAAAGGGGAATGGGAAAAGGATACAATTTAAGAACAAAATTTGCTGCTTTTCCTAATATACAGAAAGTCGCATGAAGAGATTCTATCGCTAAGGTGAAGGACATCAGAACTAATCTACACGTCACAGAAGACCGAGCAATGTAAATTAAACAAGCGTTTTCTTTCGCGTTGCATGATTATTTGCTTGAAGTCTTAAAACTTTGAAAAATTTGCCCCTGAATTATTGTCATTATCAGTCATGCGACGAGGTTCTGGGGTACAATAATCAAGTATTTTGATCATGGACTATTAAGGATAAGTAGTTCAATACGCATTACGACGGGCTAATTTTAAGGAGACTCCTTCAGTTCACTATGGATCTGTTTAGCGTTAAAGCGTTTGAGAAAAATACTAAACAGCATGTTTCATGGGTTTAGGATTTTTGATGATGAGGATGGTCATTAAGTGACCCATATCATGTACATGGATGACCTAAAGCTTTACACTAGGTCAGCCCAAAAACCGCAGCAAGTGATCAATGTCACAAACCAGTTTTTTAATGATATCCACATGGAGTTTGGACTAGATATATGCAGAACAGTGCATTTAACCAGAAGGATATCAGGGACATTGGAGTTAGAGTACGAGTTTAAAAATGACATCGAGACAATGGCTGAAGGACAATCATATAAATATCGGGGTATTCTTGAATCTACGGGTATTTAGCATACAATAGTTAAGACAAGCCTAGAAACTGCCTTCACTACGAGACTCAGATTTATTATAAAGAGTTTTCTTAACTCGGCGAGCAAAATCAGGACAATCAACACATATGACATCCCTGTCCTCACATACTCCTTCGGGCTCATCAAGTGATCCAACAACCATCTTGCATAGTTAAGTAGAATCGTCCGCGCAGAAATAACGAAGCATCGAATGCACCATAAAAAGTCAGCGATATAAAAGGTAGTTCTACCACGAAATATAGGGGGTAGGGGCGTTGTAGATGTAAAAAACTGTGTGAGTCACAAGTTCCCCAGTTGAAGTACTATTTTAACATCAACTAAAATGTTACGCTTTACAGAACCATTTGCAAATCGGAACTTGACTACACGTCCTGGAATATGTCCTCAGATGGGGCTTCGAATATCAGCACAAAAATAATGGAGAAATTAGAAATACAATGGGGGCAAAAAGCTATTTATGGCGGGCACCCCAACACGTTAGATCAACATGAAGTGGATGGTAAGGCATCCAATATTTGGCTAAGAAAGGGTGTTCTGCATCTAGATATGAAAGGATTCGTAATTGTAATAGAGGACAAGGCTATCAGTACAATGAATTATCGGAAACTCGTGTTACATCAGGACGTGGTTGACCAGTGCTGATTGTGCGGAGATATCAACGAATCCATCAAGCACATCGATGGCTGTCATTACATTCAAGCAGATCATTACATCCCGGTCAATCGACCTGACATCATTTTGCGAGAAAAAGGGTGGAAGAGTCTGCATAATCGACATTGCTTGTCAACTTAACTGAAATTTGCAGTAAAACTATACAATCAAGATCCACAAGTATAGCAAGTTAAGGCATGAAGTAAAGGCCATATGGAAGAATGTTAATTATGCCTCTATTCATTCCATTGTGCTTTCGGCTACAGGCAATGTGCACGCAAGATGCACCGAACATTTCGAATATTTAACAGTTAGTAGAGTATTGGCAGCAGTTTAAAGGCGGTTTTATTAAACAATTGTCGCATTCTAAGAACCTTTCTTACCCATCAGGAAGCAAGTGACTAAAAACCTGTAGAGAGGCAGATGGTAGCTGTAAAAAAGCATCCAGAGGTGACTGTTGCCAACTCCAACGCTAGCGGGCACTCGAAATCGTAGACTTGCAGTATCATCGCAGAAAGTTTCAAGCATCGCAATAAATTAACTTGTGACATTCTAATCAGATCAGTCACTTGACTTAATCCGTCGCTATGATGTAAACCGGGTTTACTCGAGTGAACGTTTTAAATACAAAAAAATATATAATAATATTGATAATAATAAAGTTGCATTGGGCTAACTCCACAATGCAACAATTTATGCGGTTGCGTTACCTGTATCGCACAGTGCCATCCTTAATAGGCCTCTCTTCGAAAGAGGCCATGGTTTAGTTGGGAGTGGCTCACGGCGCGAAGAGTATACATGTAAAGGTCGCATGAATTTTGTGTTAATCTGCTCTGAAAATATGCTCATCAAACGCCGTAGTATCCAAGAGAGCAAGTACTCTTTCACGCAAATGGGGATATAAAGCTCTTTATTAAAAAAGGAGGGCAAAATACTCCAGAAAACATACCTCTCCTTCCAGCAAGACCACCGTTATCCGACAATTCCTAAATGAGAAATAGAGGATTAAAAATCCATTAAAAATTCTTTCTCAGGATGGACAAATTAGCTAAACCTCATGATGCTCTCCCTAATTTTCTCCCTGAAGATGTTGATCTCTTCAGTTTAAATTTGAAACGGATAGATGGTATGCATAAAATGTTCATTGCGTGATTAGCTACATTACATCAAATAAGAAATTCACTACAAAAGTTAGAGTTTTTGCACAAAACTGATAAAAAGGACAATACAGTCTGAACAAGTGTAAACTGTTGATCATCAAGCAGCACTGGATTAAAAAATAATAAGCAGCACTGGATTAAAAAAATAATATGTATTTCAACAATCAAATAGAGAACTTTGAGGCGAGTAAAGTGAATTTACAAAAATTTTACCTTTTCTACTCACTTTTCTCGTCTTCTAAACGAAAAGGCATGTGGCGTTAGAAATCCGCCTAGTTGTGAGGACATTTAAGTCTTCTGGCAACAAGTATATGGAGATACTAGTGAGCAAGAAAGACTCTTCAGATATTTAATTGTTTCGTAACTTTTTCCTGAGGCAACTGTTGCAACGTCCAGAAAAGGAGTGTCAAATAATTATTGCTGATGAAGTGAAGAAAGTTATGGCTAGAGCTAAAAACTTTTTACCACCAGGGCCAAATAAAATCAACAACTTTTAGTGAGAGAATTTCAATTTCACAAACCAACATCCAGCTAGTATATTTACTACTTTCTTAAACGGAGAACAACATATCCTGCAGTGGTTAGTTGACGGATGCACAGTACTGATTCCTGAGAGCGGAGATATTTCAAGCCCAAAAAACTTCCAACTCATAGCATGTTCAAACATCAGCTACAAGCTATTCACTGGCATCTATAAAGAGAAGATATTAATATCTATCGAGCCGTTATGGAGTCTAATAGTTGAACAACGCGGATGCCAGAGAGGACTGACTGCTTGCGAAGACAACTTGTTAATAGACATATTTATTGTACAGGTTTTTATCAGGTTGGACGCAATCTGTCCTTTACTTGGATTGTCTACCCAAAGTCATTAAATAACACACAAATCATGAGGTACTTATTGAGCTCCGTGAGTGCCTGGAGGTACATCCAAAAATGGTGAAATGTATGAAAGAGCTTACGCTTTAATGACAAACAAGATTTGTTATAACATCTCACAAAAGACAAGTGACTACTAGTTATGTCACATATAAGACGGGGGTCTTTCAAGGAGACTCTTTAAGTCCGATACTTTTCAGCATCTCTCTCTTGCCTCTATCTATTGTGCAGCGCAGCAAACACTCTGGATACCTATGTGCCCCCCCCCCCCCCCAAACAGAAGCTAATATTAGGTCAACCATCTTTTATACATAAACGAACCTAAACTTCTTGCATCTTTAAAAAAGAACCTTACAATCCTCGTGGTGGCAGTAAATAGGTACTCTTAAGCCATTGACATAAGCTTTGGATTGGACAAGTGTGCGTGAGTTCATCTACTACACCAAGAAAGACTACAAAATACATCAACGTGTCACGATCAGGATCTTCAACTCATAGGTGGTAATACCATTCACCGTTCTGGTAATGGAGAAACATATGCATATCTTGGAATACTGAAAGAGCAAACCCAGGCTATGCATGTGTTGAAAATGGCCTTTGAAAAAAGCTATTGCAAAATTCTCACAAAATTTTAGGCTTCCGCATTATTTTGGAAGAATGAGATCTGGGCAACCAATAATTGGACCATTCCTATACTGCTTTACACGTTTAGTGCAGCAAAATGGAACGTCGATGAGTTAAAGGAACTTGACCAGAGCAAACGCAAGATGATGAAAATGCATCGAAGTCATTATCCTAGATCTTCTGTACCTCGTATATAGCTGCCTCGAGATAAAGGGGGTAGAGGTTTACTGAGCTTAGAGTGTCTTCCTTAAAGAACGGTTTTAGCTGCAGCCTGCACAATTCTAAAAAGCCCAAATTCTCTAATGCAACACGTACACCAACATGAAGTCGCGAACGTTGCGGCGTTTCTTTAACAAGCCGCAGATAGAGCAGCAGATGAGCTTGGCCTCCCATATGATTCCAGCAGAACATTCGCTTTTACTAAAGAAATATGCTGACAAGCCCCTTATGGTCAATTCTACGGCATTATACATGAAGAAGAGCTATCGGTGGGTCTATTCAACATATTTCTAAAATCTATTGTATTAAGATGCAAGAAGGAGGGATTTCTATTTGCCTTTCAAGACGGCGTTACAGGCACCTTAGCTTACCGTGAGCGCAACCAAGAGGGAAATACATTTAGGCATGTTTTCAGTAGATGTTCAAAGTATGCACGATTCGGGTACATAGAAGCTCTAAAAGTGTCCTATTACCATATGCGGCATTTCTATCGTGTTGATCTAATGCCCGTCTTGCGATACGCCCAGAGGGAACTGGGGGCCGTTGTAGATAATGATCAGTGTAAGATATACTGGAATTTTTTTCCCCACTACTCAACGTATCAGTGCTGCAAAGCCATATATTTCGCTCACAAATTCAAAGACCAAGATTATTTACCTGAATGAATTCTCGGCACCTGCCAATGGTCATATTACGGCAAAGAAGGAGCAGGCTGTACTAAGGCTACAAAGTCCATCTTGTGGTTCTCATAAGTAATTTCCTCGGACGTAGGAAAGCTTTATTTCCTAGCCAACTCTACAAAATCTTGTCAGGTGCAAAAGGCTGTTCTTTTAGGGTCACTGCATCTGACCCGCCGTCTGTCGCGTAAGGTCATCCGCAACTAAAGACCGCACTCTCAGGAATAATGTTGTACTAAGTTTCTTGCTTTAATTTCCCGTTTTTGCTTACCTTCTAGGAGATAAGAAGCAGGAGTGAATGACGTACACGTTCCAGTTACGTAGGGATTTTTGCTTTAAGGAATCATGATCGTAGCGTATGGACCCTACAACTTCTCTCACATAATAATAACAACTATTATCAGAAAAGAGCCTCGGTGAATCAGGTAGATAGACGTTCAGACTTTACCTTAGAGGTCCGGGGTTCGATCCCTGAAATGTTTTCTATCTATCTTCACAGAGGTTCTGGTGGTTCGGAAACCACCTCAAGCTATAGGGCCCCCGATCGTTTATTTGACTGCAACCTAGTCCGTCAATTATGGGGTAAAAATCAGGCTGTGTCCAATATGCCGGGACACACTGCTCTTATTAGTTCAATTAATTTCATTATAAAGGTTGTTCATGACTGATGATATCCTAGGACATCCCCGTGCAAAAACTATTCCAAAAATATGAAAATCCAACTATAACCAAAAATGCCTTCCGCGTGTTGGGCAGTAACCACCTTCAGCCTGTGACAACGTTTTAAATGTTATCTTAACTCTTATCAAATATCAGTTACTTAATCACACAAAAACTATTTATTTTTAATGAATAATTTATTTAATTATTTATAGAATTTTACATGATCAAGGCCATATTATCTACATATAATTAAATAAAGTGTAGCAGTAAAGAAATGGGGTCCATTTTTTTGGAATTGACTAATTAAAAAAAATGTTCCTTTTCTTGGTTAGCTAGTTATATACTGCCACTTCTTATTTATTGACTTGTCTTAACATGATTCTTTAAAACTTTTTAAGAAGCTTTTAGTTTCAAAATTTTTATAGTTTAAAATAATTTTAACATTTTTTTAAACTTTAAAACTTTTGAAATATTTTTCGAAAAAAGTTAGATTCCCTACATAACTTTGCAATTGCTTTAGAGTCCTCTAAAATTCTTTTCTAAATAACACATTTTAAAATCTAAATCATCCAAAACTTCTTGAAAATCATATTATCTGTACCGGTAACTATTTTCATTTTGCCATTACTCATAGTTATTAATACAACTGATATAGTGCAGTAAATTCGTAAAATTTATTAATAGACTTTACAAGCAGAGAGTTCTATAGTAACTTAAACAGGCTTTTTTGAGTGACTGAATAATTTCTTAAGCAGAAATGTAGCTGCAAAAACGAAAACTAAACACATTTAGAATAGCTCAAAAATAGGATACATTTTGGCAAGAAACCTGTATAGGATTTATGTTTTCTCTTAACATAATTCAGTATTGGTGTATTGGCATAGGTTATTTTAGGCTTGAATCTACAGGGAATGTAAATTTCCAACGGGGTTTCCAAAGAATCTCGAACAAGTAATAGGAAGAGCGAATATTATATACTGGAAAATTTTTTTAGTCTTTTTTTCGAATACTGGAGAAAAATGTTCTAACGACTTATAAAAAAGGGTTTGCCCATCTGGGTTTTGTGTGGATATTGATAGCGCCATTAGAATGATCCTAATATGTATAAATATCACCAAGATTTTAATTAAATCATGATAGTGACGCTATCAACGACACAATAAAAAACACAACTCGCAAGTCCGTCCACTCAGCGCCGCCACCAAGGCAAATTATAAAATGGAAAAGGCCTTATTTTTTTGCATTTTTTTTTGTTAATTTTATGCTAAACAAATTTTTTTAAACTAAAAATTATTTTAATGCGATAAACGATAAGTGGAGAGTTTTTTGTTTTTTTTTCTAAATGATGACATATATTAAGTTTCCTAAAAAACTACCCCCTGAGTCTTACACAACTACCCCCTGCGATCAAAAACGTTTTCAAAATGGGAAAACTACTTTCAACAATGTAAACAGGTTTTAGCCCTTCAAATTAAACACATGACACTTGAAAATTTCGCATTCCTTATAATTTCCCCAAAACTACCCTCCCACATGAACGTATGCAGCAGAACATTTATATGTATGAAAGAAGCATTAAAAATAATCAAACCTAGAAGACACTGTTAGTTGATATGTTTTTCTCTTTTCTTGCTCTTCGATAATATACAATGCGTTAACCAAAAACTACTCCTGAGTCAAACATACCCTCCCCTCGTAATCAAAAACGTTTAAAAAGTTGGAAAACCACCTTGAACAATGCAAAAATAATTAAGAACTCCACATTGATTACATTGCATTTCAAAATTTCCCCCTCTTCATACTTTTCCCAAAAAACTACCCTCCCACGTGAATCTATGCAGTGGAACATATATATATATATATATATGTATGAAAAAAGCACTAAAAATAATCAAACATAGAAGAAACTATTAGTTGATATTTTTTTGTCTACTTTTTTGCTCTCCGATAATATATAATACGTTACCCAAAAACTACCTCAAAGTCATACATACCCTCCCCTCGTCATCAAAAACGTTTTAAAAGTTGGAAAACCACCTTGATCAATGCAAAAAGGATTAAGAACTCCACATTGATTACATTGCACTTCCAAATTTCCCCCTCTTCATCATTTTCCCGAAAAAACTACTCTTCCACGTGAACGTATACAGCGGAACATATATAGTATATGTACGAAAAAAGTACTAAAAATAGTCCAACTTAGAAGGAACTGTTAGTTGATATTTTTTTCTCTTTTTTTGTTCTCTGATAATATAAAATACGTTTCCCAAATCCTACCCCTAATTCCTACATACTCACCCCTTGTCATCAAAAGCGTTTCTAAAAGTTTAAAAAACCACCTTGAAAAATATATAAATGATTTAGGACTCGACATTAATAAAATGAAACTTGCCAATTTGCCTCTCATTATAATATTCGCAAAACTACCCTTCCATATGAATGTATGCAATAGAACGTATACATGTATGAAAAAAGCATTAAAAGTAATCAAACTTAGAAGACACAGTTAGCTGATATCTTTTTGCTCTTTTTTTGCTCTCCGATAATGTATAGAATGTGGCCGAAAAACTACCCCTCAGTCATCCATACACTCTCCTCGTGATTAAAAACGTTTTAAGAGTTGAAAAACCACCTTTTAAAATGTAGACATGCTTTAAAGATCAAAATTAATTACATTACACTTCAAAATTTCCCCCACATTATCGTTTTCTAAAAAAAACTACCCTTCTACGTGAATGGGGGCAGAAGAACATATACATATAAGAAAAAGCATAACAAATAATACAGCTTAGAAAACATTGTTAGTTGATATTTTTTTGTTCTTTTTTTGCTCTTTGATAATATATAATACGTTACCCAAAAACTACCCCAAAGTCATACATACCCTCCCCGCGTCATCAAAAACGTTCTAAAAGTAGGAACACCACCCTAAACAATGTAAAAATGATTTAGAACTCTAAATTAATTACATGACTACTTAGGGGTAGTAATTGGGTAACATATTATATATTACTGAAGAGCAAAAAAAGAGCAAAAAAATATCGATTAACGTGAAAGGGTAGTTTTTCGGGAAAAGTATAAAGAGGGGGAAATTTTAAAATGCAATGTAAATAATTTTAAGTTCTAAATCATTTTTTTATTGTTCAAGGTGGTTTTCCAACTTTTAAAGCGTTTTTGATTACGGGGGGAGGGTATGTATAACTTAGGGGTAGTTGTTGGGTAACGTATTGTATATTATCGCAAAGCAAAAAAATAGCAACAAAATATCGACTAACTGTGTTTACTAAGTTTTATTATTTTTTATGCTTTTTTCATACATATATATGTTTCGCTGCATAGGTTTACGTGGAAGGGTAGTTTCGGGGGAAATAATAATGTGAGAGAAATTTGCAAGTTTCATGTTATTAATTTTGAGTCCTAAATCATTTTAATATTGTTGAAGGTGGTTTTTTTACTTTTAAAACTTTTTTAATCACGAGGAGTGAGTATGTATGACTTAGGGGTAGTTTTTAGGGAACGTATTATATATTATCGAAGAGCAAAAAAAGAGCAGCAAAATTTCGACTAACAGTGTTTTCTAAGTAGTATTATTTTTTATGCTTTTTTCATACATATATATGTTCTGCTGCATAGATTCACGTGGAAGGATAGTTTTTCGAAAAAGTATGAAAAGGGGGAAATTTTGAAGTGCTATTTAATTAATTTGGAGTTCTTAATCATTTTTGCATTGTTCAAAGTGGTTTTCCAACTTTTAAAACGTTTTTGATTACGAGGTGAGGTTAGGTATGACTTAGGGGTGGTTTTTGGGTCACGTATTATATATTATTGGAGAGCAAAAAAAATATATATTACCTAACCGTTTCTTCTAAGTTTGATTATTTTTAATGCTTTTTTATACATATAAATGTTCTGCTGCATACGTCCACGTAGAAGGGTAGTTTTAGGGAAATCATAAAGAGGGGAAAATTTTCAAGTGTCATGTGATCAATTAGAAGCCCTAAAACATGTTTACATTGTTAATGGTAGTTTTCCCATTTTGAAAACGTTTTTTATTACAGGGGGGTAAGACTTAGGGGTAGTTTTTTGGGAAACGTAATATATGTCATCATAGAGCAAAAAAGCAGAAAATCTCCACTTATCGTTTATCGCATTATAATAATTTTTAGTGAGTTTTCGTAGGTGGCGGCGCTGAGTAAACGTCGTGCTAGCGCCGCCACCCTTTTCTCCGGACGGACCTACAACTCGCCTCTCCTTGGAATTATTCCCCCGAGAACCAATTTCGCATTACTTTGAGGGTGCTCTTCTTTGACCTGTTAACGTTCTTTGTTGGCTTTTTCATTTCTTCGTCTGGGCTTCTTCTCCGACCAGCACTTTATTAAGATAGTCTAGCCTCGGTAGCTTGACCAGGACGCGCAACAGTCTCGTCGGATTTCGAAATGATAGCTCTTTTCCCGTAGTTTAATTCTGTCATCTGGGATGCTTCCTTAACGGGGAGACTTTCCTAACTGACAAGCATCTTATTTTCCCAAGTAGATGATTAGTTTGGGGTTATCACTTCGTGCTGCGCAAAGAAAGCACTGCGGAGTACCAGCGCACTCCGCAGACTTGAGATCCTTTGTGCCGCACCCCCACGATCCTTTGGTCCGAACAGAGTCGTTGAAGCTCGCTACTCTTTAGCGAAAGCCTAGACAACGGTAGAAACGGACGACGGCCATTTTCTGTCGCACACGACAGAACACTTATCCAACTTTAAGGTGTCCCGCATGTACTAACTTTATATCTATTTCTTCGGCCGGCTCAACGCAGGCCTTCAGAGTTTCATCAGAAAGCCATTTTCGTGAGGCTGACCCGTGTCCGTCCAACGGGCTGATAAACAAAATGACTTCTGAAGGAAGCCTAGACTTACTGACCATCTCATATTGTATCGACGTCAAAAACCTCGACCCCAGTTCAACGGAAAAGTTCCCTTACGCAGTACACTTTGCCATCAATTTTGCTAATGGCAGCGGACAGCTTAGAACAGCCCCCTGTTTAAAGACCTCACCTCAACCAGGACCCCTTCGTTTCTGGTTTTCTTGACACCCTTGATTTTAACGACAAGGATGTCAGGTTTTACTTTCCGCTTAGATTCTTTGAGAACTTCTGCATATGTTCAACCCTCAGCCGGTCTTATAATAACCGCGTCGAGTCTGGGTTGTCTCTGCTTCTTTTTCGCCTTCATACTTGCTTTGGGTTTCGGTATAGAAAGCCCTTCCTGCATCTTTTTGGGAGTTGAGGCCATTGCTGCGGCACTGGCCTTCGGCTTCTTCTTTCAGGGGCCCTGTTTTCTGCTTTGCTTCATTCATCCTCTTGGTCACCTTCTTGCTTACCGAACGTTAGTGATCTTCAAAGTGCATCTTCAAAAATTCCGTGTAACTGTTGAGACATCCGCTAACACAATTCACTTCGCGCACACCATCGCGGATTTCAAGCCACATTTTCATGTCGGTATTTCAATGTAAGCAAACAACTTGAATTTTAAGAGAATATAATGAGATTTTGGATGGACGTACAATAATTAATTGTCACATTGACATCATAAATATTATTTCGTGATTATAATGGTTAATTGATAAAGATTTGAAGTAAATACTGTTATGAGGCATTTGTATTTATCATATTCCAATATATTGCTGCTTCGATTTTCAAATAAAGCGTTGGTCTATTTTCTTTTAGGTACGCCTATTTTCTGTCAGTTTCAAAAATTAAAGGAGGTGATGGAAAAATTTATAGTAACTTTTATAAAACTTGAAGTTACTTCTTTAAAGAAACCTAACTGTAACGAGAGACCTTTTTTTATTGTGTAACGTTTCAAAAAGCTTTTTACTGTAACGAGTTAATCATAATAAAACACACTTACCAAACAAGGCTTTGTCAAAATATCCTAAAGTAGCATGGTTTTGTGGAAGCGAACGTGGGGGAGAGCTCATTATCAGTCCCTGATGTCGATCTCCCGTCGAACTTACGAGGGTGGATTGATAAGTTTCCGGCCTGACCAAGAAAAACAACGTTTTTAAGAATTTTTTTTTTTTATTTCTCATAGCGGTGTTCTAGTCTAGTAATGCCATCTCTATAGAATGATTCGTCAAGCTCCTCAAAATACCCATTTACAGCTTCGATTACTTCTTCATTG
>NC_046657.1:24934517-24967555 GCF_010883055.1 Belonocnema kinseyi | reverse complement strand
CTTACAGGTCTCAGCTATCTCACGCACTTTTAATCTACGGTCTTCCAGCACTATTTGATGGATTTTTTCGATCGTACCTGGAGTTGTGACCTCAACAGGGCGCCCTGAGCGAGGCTCATCAGAGGTGCTCACACGACCCCTTTTAAACTCGGAAACCCACTGTTTAATGGTTGAATATGATGGGGAGGATGTCCCCAGTGTTGAGTCCATCTCTTCTTTGATTTCCTTCGGCTTTAACCCCTTCAAATAAAAGTATTTGATGACAGCACGATTTTCCAGCTTTTCCATTTTTAAGAAAAACACAGAGGCGTCTTGTTCAGTGTGCTCTGAAATCGGGCTGAAACTATAGCTACAAGCTATCTAAGGATGGTACTATAGAACGCCACCTCAAGGTAGGCCTAGTGGCGCCATCTCTTGGTCAGGCCGGAAACTTATCAATCCACCCTCGTAATTCTGTAAGAACAAATAGAAATGGACGGATTTCGAATACCTATACTAAGAAAAGCATGAACTATTTCTCGAATCTGGTATCTTCACTTGAGCTCATGGTTTGGTTTTTCTTTTGCCATGCACTTCAGGGTGGCAATTTGACGGATGATTTTAAATTCAAGGTGATTTCCCAGTTATTCCCGGTGAAGTTGTTTAATCCCGGTCAACTAAAAGAAATTTATTTATGTGCGCCGCTAAATAAAAACTTTTACTACAATTCCTAACTTTCATACTGAGCATCATTTAGCAAAGCAACAAAAAATTAAAAAATTAATTACTTATGAAATAAAGATTTAAAGTTTGTATTTAAAAATATCTTTTATTTAAATAATGGTTTAATTTTTAACCGAAGTATGTAATGAATTTTCAACTTGAATTATGAATCTTTAACTCGAATAGAGTTATTTTAAGCCAAAAATATCAGTTTTCATCTAAAACAATAAATCTTTAGCCGAAAAAAATGAATTTTCTCTAAAAAAAAATAAATAGTTAATTAAAACTTAAATAATTAAGTGTTCAGTTAAAAAATTAACATTATAACAAATAGATGAATTTTCAAATAAAACAGTTGAATTAACAACTTTAAGAAGTTAAATTTTCAGTTAAAATAATAATTTCTCCCAAAAGAAGGAAATTTCAACAAACAAAAAAAAAACAACTAGCTAAATAAAGTCACATTTTCAAAAAATTTCTGCAAAAAGGATGAATTTTTTAGTACACAAAAAAATTTTTTACCAAAAATTAAATGTTTATACTTTTAGCCGAAACTTGAATGTTTAACCAAAGAAATGAATTTTAAACTTAAATTATAAAATATTTAAGTGAAGATGCAGTTACATTTCCAGTTCAAAAAAATAATTATTTGGAACAAACAAACGAAATTTAACAAAATATTTATATATTCGGCAAAAAATTCCCTTTGATCCAAACAAAAATCAATTTTTAATAAAATAGCTCATATTCCAACGAAATTAATTAATTTTAGAGCCAAACAAAAAAGCTTTTCACAGGTATTGAGGTCTGACCATGCTTACTATGTGTTTGGTGCCGCTAAATCCAAAAAACCCAGCACGTCAGGGTTTTGATATAACATAAAAAATCTCCTAAAACTATTTTTTTTTCGATCCCGGGGATCATACCATGTCCACTATATTTTTTGGGGGTCTCTGAATCCGAATCCGTAGTCTATAAAAGTTCAGCACGTCAGGGTTTTGGCTTTTAAAGAATCTCGTAAAACTTATTCCTGTGTGTCTGAATTTTGGGCTTTTCTTGGACTTTTTTTGGGTTCCGCTATTTTTAATGAAAATTTAAATTTCAAGTGGAGGTGCTGACATGAGTCAAGCCAGCACCTTCACTATATAAAAAATAAAAAATAAAAAATTAAATTAAATTAAACACGTCAGAATTTTGGACTTTTTTGGGCTTTCGAACGCACGAACCAATTTCCAAAAACCACCCCTACTAAAAATAAACTACCCCCGGTGTAAAAACTCAAATTCGGAAAAAACGAAGATCGCAGGAATCTTGTGCTTATTTTGGGCTACCAAATGCACGAAAAAAATTTTAAAAACTACCCACATTTTCACAGGACATAAGTAACTTTCAACGAGAAATTTAATCATGACATTAGATTTGACTTTGGCCCTCGCCTTAAAGGTCATTTGAAGGTTATTTCGAGGTTAGTTTCCTTTTTTAATGGGAAAATATCATGTAAATCTAGTGGTTAAAAAAATAAAATAAAATAGCAGTTTTCGATACTAGTGGGTGAAGAAATTTCACCTTATGGTGATGATTCCACCCAAGTGGAACAAGAGCGAAAAGGTCTACATAAGGTTGAAATGTCACTGAGCTCTACCGAAAAATCTAAGATCACGTCACGTCGCCCTTGGACCTCAAGGCATATTTTAACGTAAAATTTCACGCTCTTTCGATTGCCGATATTAAAAGTATGCTTTCCCATTTTCTTAAAAGTTGACCTTAAAATGACCTTGAGGGTGAGGTCCAAGATCAAATCTAGGGCCATCACTGGATTTCTCTCGTTGAAAGTTACATAAGCCATGACCTTAACAAATATTTTTCATAACCACGCCTCTGCGCTTTTCCGGGGTTCCCATACTTTTTCCTCATATTTTTACTGTAATATTCCGAAACATATTATTTTTGGACAAAATTATCTTTGATTGTTTACAGGGGACTGCTTTTCAACGTTAAGTTTTGGAGTCAAAAAATCCGAGTAAGTATTTTCGAAAAGCTCAGACACCTGAGAATCTACTGACACTGGTAAATTCTTAAGAAGATTATTTTTTAACAACGGAATATATAAGTGGTAGAGAGGGTTAATTATAGGCGTTTAAGATTAGAGCCCGAAAATCGCAGTAAGCGTTTTCGAGTAGACCAAAAATCGAAGACTGCATTGCCAAATGAAAATCGAAAGAAGATTACTTTTTGACTAGCAGATTCTCAAAAATATTAGTTTTTGACAAAGTCATACGTGGTAGAGAGGTGTTGATTTAAACCGTTAAGGGTTGGAGCTCAAAAATCTGAGTAGGTATTTTCGAGGAGCCCAAAAATTAGAGACTACATTGAAAGTGAAAAATTCTTAAAAAGATTATTTTTTAACAATTTAATATGTACATGGTTCAAAGGGGCTGATTTAACTTGTTGAGGCTCGGAGCCCAAAAATCGGAGTGGGTATTTTCGAGAAGCCCAAAAATTGAAAACTCTATTGACACTAGAAAAATCTAAAAAAGATTACTTTTAGACAAAGTTATATATATACGTGGTAGAGAGGGATTGATTTTCGGCGTCGAGGGTTCGAGTCGAAAAATTGAAATGGTTATTTTCGAGAAGCCCAAAAATCAGAGAATTCTGTGACACTAGAAGATTCTCAAAAAGATTATTTTTTAGCAATGTCATATCTACGTGGTAGCTATGACTATGTCAGAAAATATGCTTTTCTAGAATGTTCCAGTGTCAAGGGTTTTTGATTTTTGGGCTTCTCTAAAATACCCACCCCGATTTTTGGGCTCCAACCCTTAACGTCTATAATCAACCCCCCTCTATCACTTATATATTACTTTGACAAAAAATAATCTTTTTGAGAATTTACCAGTGTCAATTGAGTGTCCGATTTTTGAGCTCCTCGAAAATACTTACTCTGCTTTTCAATCTCCAACACTTAACGTTAAAAAACAGTTAAAAAACAGGAATCTCTGATATTTGGACTTTTCAAAAATACCAACATCAAGGTTTAAGATTTTAGTAATGGGTTGGTGTTTTTGTACATAAGGTTGGTTTTTCTGAATTTTGGTGTATTCAAGAGTCCAAAATAAGCCCAAAATCTGGTGCTTTTAGTAGTTAGCAAATTTTATTTTTCGCAAGGAGGTGGTTTTGTGGAAATAGCGGTAGGTTTTGGATTTTTTTCGTGCATTCGGGACCCCAAAATAAGCCCAAAATTCTGGTCTTTTTTTTCAAAATTAAGTTTTTACATACGGGTAGTTTTATTTAAAGTGGGAGTGGTTTTGAGTAATGAGTTGTTGGTGCGTTCAAGAGCCCAATAAAGCCCAAAATTTTGACACAAAGAAATTGGGCCATTTCATTGGTGGAGGTGCTAGCTTGATAAACCTCAAATTTCACAGAACTAAAAATTGCAAACAGGTTTTCAAATAATTGAAGATAATAATTTAACAATAAATTATAATTAGATTATATAAAACTGCGGCAATCTGAAAAATCTAAGATCCAAGAATCCTAATTGAGAAAAGTTCTTAAAATAATGAAATTGGGATTTTTTTCAGTTAGAAGTAAATTCCCGAGTATTCCCAATTATTTGGTATGTCAGTATTAGCTTTCTCATAAATAGCATTAACTAAATTAAAGAGACGGTTCTTCTTGGTCAGATCATCCTTCACGTTATAGAGTATTTTCGGATTTAATTTTACTTTCACTCTCAATTCGTAATACACACTTCAGTATAAACAACCGCAAGCAAACTTTAGCGAGCGGACCCTTAACACGTCCGATCGAGACGAAGGCTAAAGCGGAACTCTCTTCAAAGCTTTGTTTTCACCACTAATTTTGAAAATTCACTAAATTCAGAGGACATGTGAGGCTCACACCAAAATGATTTTAGCAGAGTCAGAATCTTTATCAGCATTTTCAGCTTAGGAACCCAGTAAAAATAATTCGTCTTGGTTAAATCTTCATCTAAGACATGGCAAAGATATAGCCAAGACGTTTATGTGAGTCTCGCTTCTAGTCGCGTGCGAGACTTTATTTCGTTTTCAAGCCAAACTCAAGGACACAGACAAATAAAGGCTTTCAGGATCTCCGAGGGTCATCAATACTCCGCTCTAAATTGTACATTATGATTATATTATTGATCTTCATGGTATTTATTTGTTATGTATAATTAATTTTGTTTAAACACAAAAATTATGTTCTTTGGATGGCAAATCTAAGTAGTTCTTGAGACTGACAGATCCGAGTTTCGAATGAGAAAATATTTTATGATGAAATAGCAAGTTCTATCCGTCGTAAAATTTTAATACTTATCAGATGTGAACTGTTTGCCACCAGCCTAGATACCTGATTCCTGAAAATCGCAGAACCAGCTCGTGGTGATCATAGTTCTTACAGGACTTTTTTCAAAGCCCGTCGTAAATCTTAGTCAAACTCAAGACTGACGTTTTCTCAAGTGTAGCTCAAGATGAAAGTTGTTGTGAGCTTCAATAGACACTTGTATAAAGCCAAAGGGGTTCGTTTCGAGCGCTCTTAAAAAACGCTTGCAAAGTAGGGCTGGTAAGTTAAGGATCGATTAAAAGTTATCGACCGATAACTTGAAACGAAAAGTTTATTGGATATGAATACGCCTTTATGTTAAAAACTTTGCCACATAACCTTCAACTGATATTTGACAAGTCATTATTTCTATTTTGATCGCGGTAATATTTTGTAATTTAATTATATTCATTAAGTTATGTCCATCAGAGTTTAATAACATGTGTTCTTTAAGGTAAAATTATGTTATTGATTAAACAACAAGTCAAAGTGGGTAAAGCGAAAACGAGATTTCTTATAAATAGGCTAAGTTATAATTGGGATCCATTAGAATACCAAACTAAGCGTTATTTAGAGCTCATTTATCGTTTTGGTTTCCTTTTTATCAAGTGTAGTTCATTTTTGTTGCAGCTGCTTTGGAAACAAAAATAAGTTCTAATGGATACCCCAGGTTTGTCTGTAATTAACCTAAATTTTACGAGATTATTAAACGCTTATCTTTAGAAGATTTTAAAAAATTTTTAAAGTGGGAACGTAATTTCTTTCAGTTATAGAAAAAGCTCAAGTTTTGCGTAAAACTTCCTCTTTCAGAACTAACTTTAAATATTGCAATTTCTCTACATTAGAACGGTCCTCGAGGTTATGCATCATGGCGGAGAACGTATCTTTAAATGACAAACACTCTTACATTCTTCCGTTAAAAGCTGCTTCTAGGGTTTGTGATAATTTGGGCTCTTTATGATTTGTCAACGCAATCGACACATCGCCGTTTTTGAATCCCGAGACCATATATGTAATACTCCTATATTTCTAACTGCTTATGCCACGCAATAAGGGGCCCGCAGCAAAAAGAAAGAGTGCAAACATATATTTCGGTCTCACAGAGTTCAGAGAACGTTCTCAGCATTGCGCGTGCGCTGGAAAGGAGTGCTGAACTATATATACGACATACATATATAATGTCATACATATTCCCCCTTTTCCTTCACTCTCAAATTTGGCGGCGCACGCACAATGCTGTGAACGTTCTCTGTTCTCTGGGTGAGACAGAACGAAAAACAAGGATACAATCTATAATCGTCGAATGATCTTTCAAATCGGACTCGTTATCTAGTTTCAGACCTCATTCTTCAATATTGCAAGGTCTGTTCAAAAAATACGCGGACTATTTCAATTTCGCGGCTCGAGTTGGTTTCAGGAGAATCCGCTTGGTGTCGCTAAGTTCGTAAGTTCGGCTGTTTAAAACGCGGTTTTCCAGTCGCAGATATCTTTATTTGTTGATAAGCTACACGGTTTTAAGTAAAGAGTGTTTTTTTTGTTTCTCGGATTGTAAGATGGACAAAATGAAAGAGCAACGAATTGATGTGAAATTTTGTGTGAAACTCGGGAAATCTGCAGCTGAAAAATTTTCCATGCTCAATACGGCCTGCAGTGGTGTTGCCATGGAGCGTACTGCATGTTTCAAGTGGCATGAACGTTTCAAGGGTGGCCTTCAGTCGATTGACAATGATGAGCGTCCAGGGCGTCCTTCAATATCAGCTGACGACCCATACGTTGATAAAATCAACACCCTGGTGCGCGAAAATCGACGTCTGACCATTAGGGAGCTTGGCGAAGAGTGTGTGATATCAGTTCGGTCTTTTTACGAGATTTTAACCAAAAAGTTGAAGATTCACCGCGTCACTGCGAAATTTGTGCCAAGCCTGACGACCAAAAAGCCAATCGCATCCGAGTTTGTCAAGAACTGCTTGTTCGTTCAGATGAATATATGAACTTTTTGTCACGAATTATAACCGGTGATGAATCATGGGTTTATGGTTATGACATTGTAACAAAGGTCCAATCATTCCAATGGGTGGGTCGAAAGTCCCCAAGATCCAAAAAAGCACGCTAAGTTTGGTCGAATGTCAAGGTTATGCTGACAGTTTTGTTTTATGCTAAGGGTGTTGTTCACCATCAGTACCTCCTTCAAGGCTCCAGATTAATTACATTGAAGTACTGAAACGTCTTAGGGACGCCGTCCGACGCAAAAGGCCAGAACTGTGGAGAAGTGACAACTGGTTTTTCCATTACGACAACGCTCCAGCTCACTCAGCTCTCAGAATTCATGAGTTTTTGACCAAACACTCGATTACAGTTCTCCCCTCCCCCCCCCCACCCCCCATACTCACCTGACCTTGCTCTTTGTGACTTTTTCTTGTTCCCAAAGCTAAAAAAAGCCCTCAAAGGAAGAAGATTCGAGACGATTTCGGAGATTAAGGCAAATGCGATGAAGGAGTTGAAAGCTATCACAAAATAAGCGTACCAAGACTGTTTCCACAAGTGAAAACACCGTTGGGATAAGTGTGTGCGTTGATGAGGAGCGTATTTTGAATGAGAACCAGACGTGTAAAATCCAAATAAAGTAAATTTTTTTATGACCTCAATCCGCGTATTTTTTGAACAGACCTCGTATGTGAGACCAACGAAAACAAAAACTAGGCTGCTCGCAAAATTAAAATTATTTAAACTGTAATTACTTTCATTATGCAATATATAACCCTAATATATTTATTGCGTTTTTTTCTGTAATTTCTGATTTTCTCCAGAACGGGTCAGCTAAATATATTAATACCATACATTCAGCATGACATAGGGGTGAATTCGAAGCATGTCCTAAAGATTCTTCTTTGCGCTTGATGAGTGCAGTGGGTGCGATATGGGCGATGCGGGCGGTGAGGGCATTTTGCAAACTATGACCTTATACAAATATGGAAGTAACCATTTTTCACCGGCAAATTCTCTAAGCAGATTTTCTTGAGTGTCTCCTTTCAAAATAGATTTGGCTACATCATCATCATAATCATCATCTATTTTCACTACAGATTTAAGATGATTTTCCTTGTCTTTAGGATCAACAGAGAGAAGTACACAGAACTGATATTTCCAGACCACTCCAATAACTTCAGTTCTACTCTTATCTACTAGCACAAAATGTTTGGAGCCGTCTGGCATCAAGAAAAACTTATAGTGCGTTGCATCTTCCTTACATAAGAAATGATGGATCCCATATAGTTTTAACTCTGTAAGTGGTGTGTATTGTTTCCATGGAATAAAACTTTTTGCTGTAAAAAGAAAATATTTAATGTTCATTGCAAAAATTCTACTACTTTAAACCGAGATATTCGAAACGAAAAATTACAAAGTTCCTTAAGTATGTTTTTTTTTTGAAATTAGGAGAATATGAAAATATGCAAATAGAGATACATATACATATGTATTTATGATAGGTAAGAATTAATAAGTGACTATTTTCACGATTAATTTGAATTTAATATCAGCGTTTTAAAATGTCCCCTCATTTTACAATAATATAGATTAATACGTAAAAATTAGGTTCAAAATGTAGCGTGAAGATTAGAAGTTGCTGCGAACAGATTACTAAAATTTTCCAGTAAATAGGAAATTAAGATTAATATAGGAAAAAGGGTAACGATCATGTTTACCAAAAGACGAACTGAAATAAAAAAAAGATTAAAGTAGGTGATTCCTATATTAATTGGGTAGAAGCTGTAAAATTCCTTGGTGGAATACCAGATACGCGGATAACGTTTACGAGACATGTTAATTTTATTAGTCAGGAAGCAATAGTATCTTTAATGAAATTATGTCCACTAATAAATAGAAGATAACAATAATTTTTTAAGACTTTTATGGACCTTTTGATGGATCTGCTAACATAATTATGTAGAGAAAATAAATTATTACAGTCGAGCCTCTCAGTAGGACGCCACTCCATAGGGTGCCTTCTCCTTAACTGCGCTCAAACGTTACCCCCACCTTCTAGCATCCGCCTTAATCAAGAGGGATTTCGAAGCATTGCCTCTCAATAGGGCGCTCACGATGGGAATAAGTCTGCCTATACATAAATGTATCGGGGTGTTCAAAGAAACGCTTTTCGAGCAATAGGACAAGCCCCCCTCCCTCCAAGTTTTTGTTTATGGAGAAAGAAAATCCTAAAGTTTTTTTCATAATTCAAATATTAAGGAATTTCAAAAAAGTGTCTACAAAATATAACCATACAAATAACTTTTATTTTTAAAACACACTTATCCCCGTCCCTCTATTCTTTAGCGCAACAAATATGATCCAACAATAAAAAAACTACATTTTTACGTATAACAGTTAATTTTCCAAAATTTCCGTCGTGTTCTTTTAGAAAAATAATTACTTATTAACAGCTTTAATATCAGCCATGAATTTGAAAACAATTTTTATCGTTCAAAAAAGTGTAACTTATTTAAACAATTATTTTTCCCGCATAATGTTTAAAAAAATCGTATTTTCTAATTAAATGTAAAAGTACGTTATTGTTAGGAGTATTAAATTTATTCAAAAACATGAATTATTGTTTATTTTTCAAATATATATATATAAAAATTGAGCAAGAGGTGCCTAATTGTTTGTCAAGCTGGTTTTTCTCAATTCTTTAAACAAACTAAATTTCGCGAAACAAAATTTGTTTTTAAATGTAAAAAAATCGTATTTGATGAATTGAGCATAATATTAAATTATTTTGAGTACTAAACTCTGCTGAAAGCTTCATTAGTCCAGGCATCTGGTACTTTCACAACGTGTTAAGTAGAAAATGCGCATTTTTTTCTAAAACGAATTATTAAGGGTCTTCATTGAAATTCTAAGTTTTCTAGAAATGGTACTCTCGCGCACTGGAGATATTTTTTTGCGTTTAAAAAAATTGTGTTTGCGTAGACTGACACGTCCCTTCCCATTTTAAAGCATAATACTCAACATCAACGTCAAACTAGAGGAAATTATTAAAAATTTGAGGGCAACAAAAATCTTCTATCTTCAGTAGATGCTGAGTTATGGCATTTATGAGAAACCGGATTTTAAAAAAAACGAAGAAAATACCCCATTTCTGAAGTTCGGATTTATACTTTAGAACCTGTTAATTTCGCAACAAAAATTACAAAAGTTGTGGCCTCACAGAGTCATCTATAGACAAAAAAGTTTTTTTTAAACTGCTCGTTCCATACATATTCTACGGAAGAACTTATAAACAACAAATTATACAGGATTAAATTCTGCTAAAAATAAAAAAAATACAACGTTTTAGCTCATATTAGTTACGAGTTATGACCACGGAACTTTGACCTTTCTCATTCGGGAGGATCTGTATGCACTGGAAAATTTACTGCAACCGTATTAGAGCATTTTGGTTTTCTTCTTTTTTTGACATCATGTTTCACATCATGTTTTTAACCAAATTTACTACTCTGAATAATGATCAAATATTAGATTTTTTTTAGGAAATACGATAATTAAAAAAAACATTAGGAACAAATAATTATTTAAATAAATTTCATTAATTTAAACATTAGGAACTGTTTGAAAAGTCATAGTAGATATTTAGAAATCAAAAGTCAAGTTTTGGATTCCAAATCTTACCAATTGAAAATTACAGACTTTCCATTATCAGGATTCTGACATAACCTCAAAGCCCTCATAAAAAATTTACTTTGAGTCCGGGTTTCAAAAAATGTATACTATATGTTCTCAAAGTCGCTCAATCCAAATCCTAGGTCCAAAAAAGCTCATCACGTCAGGGTTTTGAGATAACCTGAAAAAAACGTCCTAAATCTGTTTTTTCGATTCCGGGGATCAGACCATGTTCACTAAATGTTTTCGGGGTCGCCGAATCCGAAACCGTAGTCTAAAAAACTCATGCACTTCAGCGTTTTGATTAAAAAAATATATGTATCTACTAAAAACTAAAAAAAATCTATCTACTATTCAATTTGCACAAAGATTGCATTTTTCTGGAGCGCTTATTTAATGAAACAACTTTTTTTTTTAATTTATATGTTTCTGACCTCTGATAGAGTAGCAAAATCTACACTGTTTATTGAGGATGCACGATTTATGCGAGTACAAAGTTTAAAGAATATTAAATTTATGGTCAAACTTCTGACTTGGAACATGGATTCTGTTGAATTCCTTTCCTCTAAATCAGAATTCTGATTCCTCAAAAAATTCCCGTTTCATGTGAAAAATGTTTTTTTTTAAATTAGGATAAATTAAGATCAAGCTAATAAAACGTGATAAATACATTTTTTGAAAAAAATACTAAGATTATTGTTTCTGTATCTTTGAAATATCATCAATTCAATCATCAAACATAAGTTAGGAGTGAAAATTTCACAGAGCTGAAAATTGCAAACAGGTTTTCGTATAATTGAAGATGATAATTATTCAACAATAAATTATAATTTGATTTGATAAAACTGAGGCAATTTGAAAAATCTAAGATGTGTAATCTTAATTGACAAAAAATATTAAAATAATGAAATTTTGATTTTTTGCAGCAAGAAGTAACTTCCCGGATTTTTAGTAAAATTTTCCGTTATTTCTCGCTTTCTCGGTAAAGTGGCTATGCTGAAAATTAAGTGGCTGGTACTGCAATAAATTTGGACTAGCACATTCAAATGAATTAGTTTCCCCACAAATTTGTTACCGTATTTGGGCGAATAGCAGATTTGAAAATTAAATTGCTTATTTCGGAATTTGGATGAATGTACAGTCTGCTACAATTCCACTTATTTTCAAAGCAAGATTCATAAATGCTTCTAGCATATTCATCTGAATTCGCTCTTATTATTTTATTTGTACTAAACGCTTTGCGATAAGAGAAAAAGTTTGGTTTTAATTTTAAAGGTTTCGAATTTTATACTTTCTATTATTTAAATTATACTCACCAACAAAATCAGTTAAAACTGATAAGATGAAACAGAGAACAGCCGCCTCTGTAAACATTTTTGTTACTTAAAACCAAATTACGTATGCAGAAATTCGAGAAGATAAATACACAACGAAATGTGACTGGAATGCTGCATGGTCAATATTTTTCTCATATATATATTTTTGTCATCTTACTTGTCCTAATATTGAGTACACTGAAACCTTGATATAATTTCGGTCTCGGGGTATGACTTAAAATAACCTTACCTATAAACTAAGAACGAAGATGCTACGGAAAAATGTAAAGTCATGAAATTAATTTGAAAGCATATTTATTTCCTGTTATGCAAATCTTAAAATTCAAAGGGCCATTCCACTACCAAAAACTGGGTCTGGTAAAGACAATAGAATTTTCAAATAAAATTAGTAAATATATAAATAAAGTTTGAAAATAATGTTTTTGAATTTAGTAAAATCTGTAACCTGAAAACTTTTCAAATCAGGTAGGGTTTTACATTTGAAGTCGCCAAATTCCCATGGAGATAAAACATGTTGTCTTTTAGAGCAAATCAGCAGAAAAATAATTTTCCAAATGAAAACAAAAAATATCTAATCATTTATGCGTTTTTGAACTTTGTGCTTTATTTTTCACAGAACTCTAATTTTTATCGAACTTTTATAACTATTGACCAAATTAGTATATTTATCAATTTCTTCTTTGGTTATAGCAGACACTGGCTTAATTTTTATTATCAGCAAGAATGATTGTCGTTCCTTATTATGAGCTTCCTTATGTAACGTCTCTGAAATAAAAAGAACTGTTCTGAGCAGAAAACGTTATTTTTAGTTATTTATCTAGTATTATTGTTTTTTGCAATTGGAAATTTTTACGTAAAACTATCCGAATATCCATACATATTATATTGAATATTATAAATATATTTATTCAAAAATTAATTTTTGAAATATAGCTTAGTATTTAGAACTAAAAAGTACAACTATTTAATACACAATATAAGCGTTATTATCCTTTTCTCGCCTTAAATAACAATCTACGTAATTTTTGATGTTAATGTGCAATCTATAATAAGTATGTCGCCCGCGAGCGATAAAATTATTTTCGTTTTCTTTAAAACCCGCGACTATAAATGTGCATTTCTAGATTCTATCGTCATGTAAAGTTTGGATGAATATTAAATAATGAATAAAGTTCGTGACACTGCTCTGTGGCCGTATACATCAAACCTCGCCAGTAGCGGTGGGTCTGACCACTCTCGGCCGACTACTACTGACTGTCCACGCGCGCTTAGTGAGGCCGACACAGTACGTTCAGACGACCGATCCTTCTTCCGCGTCCGCGCTGGTACTACCTCAGTAGCACCAAACACTGTGTCGAGAGACTTTTTCTTTGAGTTAGTTAACGCGACCGCCCGCCAGCAGAGTAGTGTCCGTATTATTTTCTAAGAGTACACGAAATAACGCTTGTCTTATTTCCTTGCCCTCAGTCTAATCGTAGCCTATATCCGTTCGTAGTGACTTAATTCTCCACCGCCGTTCTCTTGCGGTTCAAGGTACTTAAAAGAAATTTAGTTAAGCACTCTTTTTGTTTCATCTCCTTGATCAGGGGTATTCGGTCTCACTCCTGTATCTTGTGAGCTGAAACCTTGTTAAGTGAGGCCTTCGGGGGAGCTCACTGAACACTGGCGAACACGAACGCCGGAGTCGAATGACCGCACGAACCTTCAATAACCCTGCGAGCTAGTGGTGGGTAGGCCCAGTGATCAGGGGCCCAATGGTCCTTACTTTATATTAACCTCCGGATCTCTCTCGATTTTGTTGATAGATGCCACGCAGACATCCTAACGCTCGACAGCGGGCTAGACAAAAAGCATCGGCGGATACTAGAAGAAGAGTGGAAACTCGCTATTTAGGATGCTCGAAGTGCTAACAATTGTTTTGACATAAATTGACTTTTGCTCATCCTAGCAGCAACTGAGTTCAATCGTCGCTTGTGAGGTCACGCTCTTCGAGCGGCCCTCGGGGGAATAAAAGCCTCCTGATGCCTCTGTAGTTTGCATGTATTGCCGTAGTGTTTAAGAATTGTTTTTTTGAAATGCAGAGGGAATGGTTGGTAAACTTGTCGGGAGATTTTGAGACCCCATATATTCAAAAATTGAAAAAAATTGAAACTTTCTTCCTCTGAGTGAGACTAGTTTAACAATACAGGATTTTTAGTTTTAAGTTAATATTTTTAGTCATAACTTATTATTTTCTATAAGTATGAACATTTACGTTAAAAAATATTTGTGTGAAGTATTGTATTGATTTCAATTTGAGTTATCATATTCCATTGCTTACATAAAATGCGATGTCAGTTTATTGACATTTACAGGTTACGAGCAGCTTATTTCAGGAGTGATCTGCTCGCAGGATTAAAAAGTTCAAGTGATATTTAAAAAAGTGTCAACTCTGCATTTCTCTTTTCCAGTTTAATGTAAATAAGTGGTATTTTTACAAAAATCTTTTGAAAAAATATTTTTTTCCTGAGAAATACCGAAAATGTACGTTTCAAAAAACTATAAGAAAATTCAAGATTTTTCTTGATACAAAAAAACAAAAAATACTAATTTAGAACATCTTTACGTTGTGCTAACCAATTTTTCATTTTGTCTGGCCAAGAAATACAGGAGTCTGAACCAAAAAGAGATACACTTTGAACCCAAATTAAAAAAGTTATATGCACAATTTGATATTCAATTTTCACAAAAAAAAAGAAGAATATTCAAATAAATTACAGTGCAACTCTTCTATAGCACTGATTTCGGGGCAAAAGGTGGATGGGAACTCATTCATTATAGCCCGCTTCGCTTTTGTTTGTTCACGCCTGAGTGCTTGACTAAGTGAAGCCGCACATCCCGCACACCCTGCACAGCTCCTGTTATACCTACCAGAGGCGCGGCGTCGATTCTCGGAAAAGCTATACAAGAGAGGGTTATTGAAGAGAAGTGGAAATTAAGTGCAGTGTCTCCTATCTGATACACGAGTAATATGATGATCAACTGACAGGTATGTTGAGTTTAGGATGATTTTCATTTGCGCAATCTGAAATTCAATTTGTGCTGGCAGAAAGGCGTGCTCGAAATGTGATGCGGCGATGCGCAAACACTTAGACGGATTTCGGCGATTTTAGAAGAGGCGCCAAGAGAGCAGCTGAGAGTATCCAAGATGGCGTCGCAAGCGCTGGATAGTATCGATCAAGACTGAGTTCATGGTAGTCGTTTCTTCATCATTTTCTATGTTGATATATGTGTTCAGATCTATAACGGATTTTTATTATAAATAGAAAAATCTACTAATCTCATTGACATAGAGGATCAAACAACTTGATTTATGAGGCATAAATGAATAATTTATTTAATGTTTACATTTTACAAAAAATATTTATTTCCTGAAAATATTCAATTTTTTATTAATTTTGTGTTGCCAATAACTGAACGATAGCGCATAAATGTGATGCATTTCAACAATCAGCTGACTTAAATTAACCTACAAGTTTCATATCACACGCACGCGTTGACGGAATGTCAACAATCGTTCTGTCTTAAATTAACCTGTGAAATACATTTTACTTACATAAAGCAGTTGACTTTCAACCAAGCGCGTTACTTGCAGTCATGTTATAATCGTCAGTTAACTTTCAACTGGCGAATGATTGTTATGGTTATATCTGAAAGTCAACCACCTTTTTTATATTTTTATGTATATGGTAAAGAAAACTTCGCAAACATAATCTTACACTCTGCACGCATACATTTCTTACTTAAAACTCATTAAATGTTCCTTGCATATCCGGGAATTTTCTAACTGACTTTCACTTGAAGGCCCACAGCGCAAAATACTTCTCCACATTTTCCTTCTCCTCTTTGACTATATAATAATTTCACTTTTTGTCAGATCACTAGGCTCAAGACGAGATTTTCCTACAAACTTCTGATTTTTATCAGTTAAAGTCGACGCTAGTTACCTTGCCGCTATTTAGCTTGCCGCGCGCTCTTACTCACGGTCGAGCTTTTCCATCACCATGACCGCGACGGCTCGGTATTCAAGAATTGTTCCGCTCGCTATTTACGTTGCCGTCAATGGTTTAGGCCTTTTAAGGAAATTCGAAAGTGCAAAAAGTCATTATATGCTTTGTTAATGAGGCTAATAAAAGAAATTCGAAAGCATAATATTTATCTCTTATGATAATTATTCTGTCACATGAGATAAACTCAAGTATGGCAAAACACTATTCCGCGCGCGGCAAGGTACGTAGCGAGCGAAACAATTCGCAGCAAGCACCACGCATCAAAATTAGACTCGAGAGTGGAGGAACATCGTTTCCAAGAAAATTACTCCCCTACGGTCTTATACGCGGCAAGGTAAATAGCATCGACTGTATGACTCTTGAAATCAGAAAAAATATTATGCCTGGGTGTACAGAACTGTATTTATCACACCCTTCTATGAAAAAATATTTTACCATTTTTCTTCTTTTATTTCAAAAATTCCACCGAAATATATCATCCCTATACTAGCAATTTACTTTCCCTAACTGTTATACCACCGGGGGTTCGGCCCTTTATATTTTTATGGCTTAATGACAATGCCCTATCAGGGTCGCTGCGCCGGGCAAGCGCAGTAGCTCAACATCCCAAGTTAAAATCGCTCTTCCAGATTGTTTCTGTCCAAGTACTACCCAGTTTTTGGCTAAACCTACCAGAAAAAATCTGTGCTTGAGGAATTACAGAATTAGTTACGAAGGGCCTGATATGAGAAAAAATTGGTAATCATTAGAGACCTACGTGTTTTTAAATTCAACAGAAGTTTGTCTATAATAATTAAATATAATTCAGGAAGAATTTTTAAATGAACCAATAATTGTATGAACAGGAATCTTTAAAATTCAAAAACCGAAGTCCGTTAGAAACAAAGTAGAAGACTGGATATTTCACAGAACGCCTCTTAAATCAAAAACACAGCAGAGTTCTGTAATATCTACACTGTCACAAATTTCTGTTGGAAACTTCCACTACGCACATGCATCGTAAGTTATAAATTCCGAAAGTCAAGGTGACGCTACAATACATAATATTTTACTTTCCAAATTCTGGAATTGAAATTGTACCTCACTTGTATTAAAATTTCATGATAAAATTCCAGTAGCCAGTAACAAACTTCTGTATGATATTGTGCGCAGGATTTCTCGACACCTTTTAAACAAACAAAAAAAGTGTAAATAATTTCTTAGGATACTTGTACCTGGTAAAGAAAAATGTCTGATGAAGCCAAAACCTTTAATTAATATATAGTATATAACGCGCGCATTCATGGGATTCAAAAAATTCATTGAGTAGGAGGAATTCGTGGAACTCACCGAATTCACGGAACACAAGAAATTCACGGAATTCATATAACGCCTAGAACTCACGGTTTTCATTAAATTAGCGAAATTTCATTGTTTCATTATTTCGCATAAATTATTTATTATTTCACGTCACTCAAGAAACTAACGATATGCACGAAGTACAAGGAATTCACAAGATTAAAATAATTCATAAAATTTACGCAATTTACCGAATTCAATAAAATCAGGAAAAGCAGGGAATTCAGGCAATTTACGTCATTTACAGAATAAAAAAAAATTCACGGAAATCAAGGAATTTGTGAAGGTTCAGAAATTCACGGAATTCGCGTACTTCATGAAATTCGAAAAATCATGGAATTCATGGACTTCCACGAATTCCTTAAATTCCGTTGATTCCATGAATTCCTTTAATTCCTTCAATTACTTTGAATTCCTTAAATTTTATTAATTTCGCGAATTCCATGAATTCTATGAATTTGTTGAAACTCGGAAATTGCATGAATTTAGCGAATTCCGTGAATTTCGCAGATTCTATAAATCTCGTTATTTCCTTCATTTCCGTGAATTCTGCTAATACCGTTAATTCCTTTAATTCCTTGAGTTTCGCGAATTGTATGAGTTCTGTATATTCCGGACGTTACCTAAATTCTGTGAATTCCTTAAATTCCGTTAATTCAATGATTACATTCAATTCCGTGAATTCCATAAATTAAGCGCATTCTGTGAATTCGTTAAATTCGATAAATCTCGCTATGTCCATAAATTCGATGAATTCCGTCAATTTCGCAAATCCAGTGAATTCCATGAGTTCTGCGAAGATCGTGAGTTCTGTGAATTCCATGAATTCTTTGAATTCCACTACTTCTGTGAATTTTATAAATTCCGCGAATTCCGTAGATTTCGTAAATTCATTTAATTCCATGAATTCCGTGAAATCTGTGAATTTCATGAATCCTGAGAATTTGGTGAATTCACGAATTCCCTTGAATTCCATTAATTCCGCGATTTGCCTGTGAACAATTTTCGTCTTACAAACGTTCTAGTACGTGTATTGGAATGCTGGACGGCGACTTCACGATTCATAACACTTAAAAAATATATATATATATATTTTGGAATTTCGTGCGTCCAAAAACATTTTTCAATTTTGCCTAACACTTAGATTGTAGAAGTCTTGCAGAAGTATTGTAGCATTCCAAACATTTTCAACAGTGTACATAACCAAACCTTTATTTCCAACACGAAAAAAGATGGCCGACTCATAGGAAAGGAAAAATTGTTGATTAGAAATTACTTTAAATTCAAAAGCAATTTGAAAAAATTTAATTCAAAATTAAATTAGAATGAATTAAAAAAATTAAAAATTACTTCTAATTAACAAACTTAAATCTAATTTAAAAAGTGTTTGATTCTAAACCATCAATCAAAAAATGGTATAGTTTAATGTCTCTAATATAAAATAGCTGGAAAATTATATGAATTACAAAATTTAAAAATCGTATTGATTTATTCTTACGCTACTTATCATAAACTTAATCTAATACGTGATTATAGGAAGAAATGTGCCTTATAGCAAGTGGCGTTTAATGCACTATTGTATAGCACAATCTAATTATTAAATTTTAAACATTCATAATTTGAAACTTTTTAAAGTCAGAATTTACCATTTCTCAAATTTTTCGTTTAAAAAATAAAAATGTTTATATTGTGACTTCTAAGAGAAAAATATATTAAGATTAAACACTTTTTCCCCTGGCTGCTTCGGTTAATGTGTAGTATTGCAGGATTTATTTTTAGTGTACAAATAGTTCTTTCTAGTAATGGTATGGTAAAAAACTATGTTTGTGTTGAATGATAGAAAATTTAGTTTATAGATTGAAACAAAAATCTTTATTATTTTATTCTAACGGAAATATAATTTCCAGTTTCAAAAATATTTGTAATACGAAACTTTAACTTTTAGGAATTTAAAATGATTTTTAGGAAGTAGTGTGTGAAAAGACTGAATTTATGCACAAAGTAAGACTTACTACGTGCAACATAATTCGACAACATACAATAATAGAAAAAATTAAAGGGTCTTAAAAATTTTCCGAATTTTTAGTGCTTCTGTGTTTGTGTGTGTTAATAGGAGTGTGTGTGAAGGCGTGTGTATGTCTGTTTATCTGATGTTTTTGACCATCAATTCTTAATTCAATTAAAATTAAAATTGATAACCCAAATCGCGTTTTGACCCCGATTAATACATGTTTATGAGACAAATCTTTGCTCGATTTCCGTGCGAACCGAACACCTAAAAAGAACAGTGTTTTCAAATCTATCCTTTTTCTTTATTGAAATTTTTTTGTTTAATTTTATTTCCATTTTTCATCATGCCAAGGCGTCACTTTTTAGAGCCGGAAGTTGCTTGTTTAGTGACTCTTGTTAAAGAGTGATACACCCCTCGTGAAGTTCGTAATTGTATGGGCGTTACCCAGTTTGTAGTATTCCGATTGTATGCACGGTACCTCGAAATATCTAGATACAATCGATTGGCAGGGCAACGTCGTCATCGAGTGACTACTTCTTCGGATGATCGTGTGATCATTCTACATATTCTTCGTGAACATTTTGTTCACGCGAACATCTTGGCGCAGCATTTCCCGATTCGAACACGACAACGGCGACAACGAGGACAACGACGAAGAGCCTAAAACATCTCCGCTTGAACAGTAAGGAACGGTCTTCGTAAAAGTGTCTTGAATGCAAGATATCCAAATCGTGTACCGATGTTAACACGAAGGCATTGTCAATTCTATTTAGAGGTACGCCACCGAACACCTGAACTGGACCTTAAGACAGTGGGGTACTGTTTTGTTCAGCGACGAGTCCCGGTTTTGCCTTCATGGTAATGACCGATGTCTCCTTGTTTAGCGCCGTCAAAGGGAACGTTTAGCCCACAAGCTCGTAAGGTCGGTCGTCGCCTACAACGGCGGATTGGTGATGACATGGGGTAGCACTTCGCGGACCTAGCGTACACCTCTGATAATCATTCAGAAATATTTGAATGCTAGGCGCTACATCGACGACATTCTGACACCGATTGTCCTTCCTGAAAGAGAAAGGCAAAGAGCATTCATTTTCATTCAAGATAATGCACTGAATCACAGGGCTGTAATTACTAGGCGTGTTTTGAACAGCACAACATGGCATTGCTCCTACATTCTACAACAAGTTCAGACTTCAACCCAATCGAGCATGTTTGGGACTTCAGATAATTTGGAACACAATTTCGCAGCCCCACATTTCACGATGCCTCAACATGGCCCAAAGTTTAAGAGCAGTTGTTGAGAGTCGGGGTGGCAACTCGCGTAGTAGTAAGCAGATGTTTTTTCTAAAATCTAAAGGATCCATGATCTAAGACCAGAGTCAATCACTCAGCCACATACCTAAGGCACTTCTGTCTCGGATATCGGCCGAGTCAAAACAAAGTTATACGTCAGAATGTCCTCATCGTCTATTACCTAAAAACATTGATTCATTTGGATCTTGCTGGTATTAAATAACTGGAAATGAATTGCCAACAGATAAAGACGTTTGCACTGTATTATTTTTCGATCTTCATGTAGTGAAGTTAACTTTACGTAAAAGTGCCAGACTAGCATTGCAAAAAGTTGTTTGTGAGGAAAAGGCACAAGTTCCAAGTCAGGAAATAAGAAACTTTATCCCTAATCTAGAATCGTTGAACTAAGAATAGAGAAAACTACAGAAAAACGCTGAAGAAAGTAGGAGGCTCATATGAAAAAAGAAGCAAATTTTAAATAGTCGCTCACGGACCTTTTCGACATTGCACATGCTGACGCTTTGAAAAATATTAATTTAGAAGAAAATAAGCAGTTTCTAATAAATCAAAGCCTAAAGGGTCAACGAGGGTTCATTTTCGGAATGTATTACAAGAAAATTATAAGAGAAAGAAGAGTTGCAAACCGAAAAGAGACAGCGTTGATGCAAAAAGAGCGAGACAATTTTGAGATTAAACAACTAAGTAAGTAATGTATAAAAACACTGCAATCATGCACTACTTCTAGTTTTTTCACATTCCTGTTACTAAAATTTATTTTTGTATTGCTGAATCTCTTCTATTTCTTTTTTTAATCGAAACTGTCGAATCGATATCATTTACAAGCGACAGTAATTTGAAATTAGGTACAGATATAAATGTATCCGTTTCTGTTGAATCCAGTGATACTACTGTTGTTGAACCTCCTCTCGAAGAAGATACAGAATAAAAATTTACATCGTTAAAAGAAAATTTAGCTAGAGGGAGCGGTACACTAGTCACTCTTAACCTTGACGCGGCTTTAGATAAATGTTAACTCGGTGGCAGAGATGTAGTTCATGTTCTAATTACAACCAACGAATCATTAGGCCATAATTTCTAAGGTTTTTTAATTAGCAAAACATCCATTCACTTTTTAAGAAAAAAAACTACTTCAACTGAAGGCGACAGTAATTAGGAAGCAGTTCGTTGACACGAAATTGCAAGCTATTGTGGTGCACTGAGATGGTTAGCTGCTTCCAGCTATGATCCGTCCGTTCTATTTTCATAATTGGAATTTAATAATAAAGCTACGGGAAAATATTTATATTGATACGCTCCTGACTCAAAAGTGGATAGCAAGGTAGAGCTAAGGGATGATTTACGAAATTATTCGATTATACGATTGATTGCGCGGGCCATCAGCTAATAAGTGGGGGTAGCGTGGGACCAATACACTCTGTAAATTGATTGCGATACTGGTACCAGGTCTCTTTGCTCTTTGCTTTTCTGTTTGTTAATTGTCAGGACTTCTTACTCGAAGGTTTATGAGGAGGGAGTCTCCCCTACTTCATTCATCCATCTGTCATTGAGGCAGCATTATAATAGTATAAGCGTCCCTTAAAAAGGACGCTACCCGCAAAGGATTCTCCTACTCGAATCACAAACTTCCGTTCACTAAACTATCCAAATTAATCAGAATTCGGATAGTGAGACTAAGTTTTGGGAATTTGCATTTTTTTTATAAATTATATTATGCATGATTGTATCGACTTTGCACTCCACGTTTATGTGGAGACCCCGTTGTGCATGTTTGCATTTTAGTGTGGGGATTTTAAATAAATGAAAAAATAATACGCGCAACTTTTATTGTAACGACTTTTCACTTTATCTTAAGATAAAGAAACCTGGTTGTGCATCGTTGCGCTAGCTATTGAAATTTGTATGGGCATTTTACTTTGAATTTATATAAAAATGGAACCAGAAGAGAATTCGTAACGACTTTGAAATTTATCGCACGATAAAGACCTCGTTGTGCGAAGATAGTTTTGCTTTCTTGTCGTTTAATATTGAAGGAGAATTCTATTTTATTATTTTTAATATTTGTGTAATTACTTTAAGATATATTTAATTTATTCCTTAAAGACGCAATCATCTTCCCCTCGAGTGAATCCACATTCCAAGATTTTTTTTATAATTTAAAACATCAGTTGGAAATTTTATTCACATATAAGATCTACTTATTTTCTTGTGGTAAAAATAATTGTTAAGTATAATCGTAAAATTTTAAAATGTTAGTGTACACAGGCAATTATATAGAAAAAAATGGTTGTACTTTGCTTTTAGACATCATATAAATAAAATTATTCTTGTAAGCGTTATCGAGAAAAAGATAGGGAAAACTACAGGTTTGACTGTATTTATCTTTACAAATTTTCAAAATACTTTGTTTGGAATCAATGCTCATAATTTCCTATCAGTGAATAAAATGGAAAGGTCAAAGGTTACTTTAATTCAGAGACGTATTTTGAATCGTTTACTTTATTAAGAATACTTTGAAGAAACAGCAGCCTAAATAAGATTATTGGAAATTTTTGGAATCAGTAATAAATTTCCTTGGGGAAGTACCACTGTACTACTTTGCCGTATTCGGGGGCCATCTATCATGCGAGGTGGATGGCAAATGCTATTTATTGATTTAAAATCTTCCTGTTTTGTCATAAATTATATGTAAAAAGCGTGTAGAAAATATAAAAAGAATCGGTACTTTTGAGTGAGAGTTTCGAATTGCGCAATTCCGTAGCATCGTAATGCTTGAATTACAGCCAAGGCCATTTAGAGTCATGCCCGAGACCGTGTGTACGTCAAAATTCAAATGTACTAAATATTAGGACAAACAAGATAACGAAAAGTATATACGTGAGAAAAAAATGCTGAGCCTTATTTCAGTTACATTTTGTTGACAATTTATGTTCTAAAATTTCTCTATAAGTAATTTTTTTTATTTTTTAAAAATGTGGACAGAGGCGGCTGTTTTCTCTTTCATCTTTACAGTTATAACAGATTTTGTTGGTGAGTATAATTGAAATAATATAAAGTATAAAATTCGAAAGAATTTAACCTTAATTCAGTCTTCTTCTCTCAGCTTTGGGAATAAGAAGAATTGGAGCTAGGTTAAGTTCATATAAATTCTAAATTAGTAATTTTATCGTCAAACCTGCTATTCGCCCGATTGCGGCGACAAAGGACATGACCTAATTGTAACCCCGGAAATTTACTTATAATCGCAGAAAAAATTAAGTTTATATTATTTTAATAATTTTGGTCAATCAGAAAAGTGATTCCTACTTTACCTACAGTCGCAGGGAATATTTGTGCGTTTATCAGATTGAGGATTTCTTAACACTGCAGTCTCGCAGAAAAGTTCTTGTTATAGACTACAAGGTGGTAAAAAAGGGGCAAGAGAATGGCGCTGCTAGATCAGCGGACTAACTCCGCAACAACGCAAGAATGTATGGAAAAAACGGGCCGTATCCCTGGCAATTAATCGTGTCGTCTGCTTCAGTTATTTTTAGTCAGTGGCAAAAATGTCGCAGGACATTCGCTTTAGTTCGCTTTCAGTACCTCAGTGTTTAGGTTCTGCGTTGTGCAACGACGTGGAGTCAGCCATTACGAAAATGTCGAAAGAAAGCAAAAGGAAACGTTGATCTTTCAAAGATACATATATTACCTTTAGATGAAGTGAAATCAGGTGTCTCAAAATAGTCTATTTTGCAGAATGTTTTTTTACCGGGAAATAAGGTTGTTCCGAGATTTTAGATAAAATATTTTTAATGCATCATTTTGATCCGATCCGAAAGTGCGTTATATATTTTCTTCGGCTGAATCGTTCAAAAAAAAAAATTATTAAAAATTAAAGGCAATGAAAACTGATTAAAGTTGGTGACATGTTGGTGTCACGTGACTCGGAGATGTTCTTAATTATCTATCAATGTGACAATGTGGCTTTGATGAAAACTAACGAAACTCATGATGAAGAAGCTAGGCTTCGGTTTGCTGTTATTTCTGAATATTTTGATTTGATAGCTGAATTTGTTAAGGGTCATGTAACAAAAAAAGTTCTTATAATCAATAGTTGGATTAAAAGTCAGTATTACATTACAGGAAAACAGTATGCACAATAAAACAGCACCACAAAAATTGAAAAATTTCTGTAAACAGAGCTTAACTACCATACATATACGTTTTGCAGGTTGATGAAAACTTAATCTGGGTTCAGTTTGACTCCATCAGGTGAGGGTCAAGGTGAATTGCAATTCAAAATAAAAAAAAACAGATGGATTGTAGAAAGTCATTAGATTGTAGAAAACCGCTTCTCTCAGACACTTTTGAAGTCGCTGAATCTGAAACCAGGGTCACTTTGACCTCCTCAGATTAGGATCAAGGTCAAGTAAAGGTCACAGTGAAAAAACCATTGAATCAGAGTGAACAGCTACTTTAAGACGTTTTTTTGTTTGCTAAATCCGAATACGGGGTCCTTTTTCTGCATCGAATCGGGATGAAGGTCACCCCTCTAGGTCAAAATTGGGAAAGCTATGGAATCGAACTTATAGTTTTAAAATCACCCCAGATTTGGGTTCAGAGATCCTAAAAACGTCTAAAATTAGAAGTCTTCTCCAAGTTCACGGTTTTCTTAATTTTGACCTTGGAATGACTTTTATCCCGACCTAAGGGAGTAAAAATGACAACGGATTCAAATGTATCGACCCTAAAACGTGAAAAATTATTGGTTCTCCCTAATTCAACGGTTTTTTCACATATTGACCTTCACTTGACCTTTATCCTGACATGATGAACTCAATCTAACCCTGGGTGATAATTTAGCGACCCCAACAACGCCTAAGAGTAGGTATTTTCTCCCATCAACTGGTTTTATTCATTTTGTCCTTTACTTGACCTTTGCCCTGACCTGATGGGGTCAAACTGACCCAGAATTTGGATCCAGCGACCCCAAAACCGTCTGAGGTTATTTCTTTTCCTCTATCGGATGGTTTTTATCCATTTTGACCTTCAATTGGCTTTGATCTTGACCTGAGGGGGGTCCGCTGTCGCCGAATCCGGATTCAGGGACCTCAGTGGCGTACGAGCATGATCCTATAGCTCAGGTTGCAGATTTTTTTGTGGGGCTTCGTTATTAACACATTTTGAAATCGCATATATTTACAAATTGTTCAGTAAACATGACTACATTTAAGTATTTTTGCAATAAATTCTTTGTGCAAAAGATTTTGTTTGAAATGTTTTGATAATGCTTATGATGTTTCTTAACAATATTTTGAAAATTCTAATTTCTATGTGTACAGAACCAAAATAAAATATCGACACAGAGAAAGATATTTGAAAATCGCTGCCACATAAATTGTGATTAGTAGAAAATCCGATCCCTTTTACGTCAAAGGGGCCCTCCTATCGGCATCGTGATAGTAAATTCATATTTCAAAATTTAATTTAAAAAAGTAAACAATACGTAAAAAATTTGTTATGTGCCTATAAAAATTATAATTTTATGTATACCAGATTCATTTATTGAAATATCGATATCTAACATTGGATACAACCCTGTTTACAAATCTTTAGAAGAAAAATCTGTCTCGAGTTCGATTTTAACAGCTTTTAAAACAATGAGTTGAGTTGTTATCCTTTTCCATTAGCATTCTATTTACTTTACGATGTCTAATTTGGAATTTTTTATTTAAAAATTTTCCATTTTCCATTTTTATTTTTGAGCTGGCATTTTCAATTTAAAGAATTTTGAAATGCAGGCTTAAAGACTTGAACAATTAAAAATTAAAAGCGTTTGAAATAGAAAATTGTTGATTCTCAAGCTTGTGAATAAAATTTTAAAGAACATTAAAAATAATTAAGTGGATTTACATTTTTGGAACTAAATCTCAATCTCGAAATTCTATGATTTATAAAAGTTAAACATTTTTCATTTTCAGTTTATCTGCATTTTATATAAAACTTGCTTAATTAGAAAGTGTTACAACTTTCTATTTGAACCGTGTAAATTATTGGGCACATGAATAAAAAGTTTTTTAATTCACAAGTTTTAAAACGGCAATGTAAAAAGTTTAAAATGCAAGGGTTCCAATTTTAGTGCTATAATTTTTGGTCTCTTTTTTATTACTCCGAATGGAAAATTTTTTATCGTTAAAGTTCCAATTTTTCGTTTTATTTGACTGACAATAATAAATTTTTGCAAACCAAGAAAGATGCGAGAAATAACCGGTAATTTTTTTTCTTTGGTTAAAATGACCACCAAGATGTATGTATAGGCACATACTTAAAAATCAGTACATTTCTAAGGTTTTATTTTCGTGCACAAACACTTTCAGGTTTTATCACATTATAAAGCCAAAATGGCTAAAGTATAAAAAAAAATTTCCCTGTTCTTATTCAGAATTAGTCAGAATTTGAAAGTTCTCTTTTCCATAATTTAAACACAGAACGTACTTCAAGTAGTTTCAGTTCCAGTTGAAAATTCATCGGTTTACTTGAAAATTTATTAGTTTGATTGGCAATTTATTCTTTCAACTGAAAATTTTCGTGTCTATTTTTGGTTGAAATTAGTTTTTCTTATTAAAAACTCAACAATTTATACGAAAATTTACCTTTTTCAATTGAAGATTCGACAATTTCGTTAGACATCCATATACCTTGTTAGAAATTGATTTTTGTTTATAAAATCTATATTTTCCTTTAAAAGTTAATCTTCATGTTTAAAAATTCTTTTTTTTTCAGTTATAAATTTAAGTATTCAAGTTCAATATTTATAATCTTAGATGATAATTCATCTTCAGATTGAAAATAAAATTACGTGGCTAAAAGTGAAACTTATCTGTTAAAACGTAATTTTTCTATTGAAGATTGATTATTTTAATTATAAATTAGTTTCTTTGAATGAAATATAGCTATTTAAGTGAAAATTGGGTTTTCATTATGATGAGAGAAAATCTTTTTTGCAGAAAATATAGTTTTAAAAAATCTCTTTTTTTTAAATTATTATTTTTTGAACTGAAAATTTAACTGTCACTGCACTAAATTATTCTATAATTTCATTTCAATATCCATCTATATAGTTTAAAATTCATGTTGCGACTAACAATTTAATTATTTAATTTTTGGTGGCTAAATGATGTTTTTTAGTTGAAAATTATTCTTGTTGGTAGAAATTAAACATATTGGTTAAATATTCATCACTTCGCGGAAAGGTTCAACTATTGTATTTAAAAAATTTCCATTTGAGTCGAAAATTAATATTTCTGGTATAAAATAAACTATTCCAGTTAACATTTACAATTTTAGTTGAAAATTTGTCACTTTGTTTGACATGTTACTACATTTTTTATTTTATTTAAACAAATTTTTTGTTTTCATTTGAAAAATCATTTTTTTAAATAAATTTTTTAAAATTTAAGTTTAATTATTTAAGTTCTCGTTAACAATTTATCTTTTTCAGTAAAATTAATTTATTGTTGAAGATTCTTGTTTTTTTTTAGATAAAAACTATTATTTTTGGTTTGATATTTAACTATTCCAGTTAAAGATTGATCATTTTATCTAAAAATTCATCACTTCGGTTGAAAATTGAACTATTTTGTTGAAAATTTATATTTTTAGTATCAAAATTTAAATATTTGTTTCAAATTAAATTTATTTTCCAATTTTTTTCTCCGCTGCGTTAACGGATGTTCAGAAGGAACGTTGTATTAAAATAAATGGTTTTTTAGCGATAAATATGAATATGTTTATTCTCTTAAATTTGTTTTTTATTTAACTTGGTGTTCTCTGAATCTACAAATTAGTAAAAAATGGAATAAAATTGATCAAAAGTTCCACGACACAAAACTTTAAAATGTAAAAAAAAATGAATAATTTAGAATTATATATTTTCAGAATACTCTTGAAAATTGCAGAACTTGGAATTTCAAATCGTCAGCATTGAACATTTTGCAATGCCCACTATTTAAAATTAAAAATTAAGCAAGTTTTACAATTGAAAAGTCTTTAATTTCTATGCTTTACACTTGAAATTTCTACAATTTACAAGATTTTCAAATAAAAAATGGAGTTTTAATTTTTAAAATATTTGCAATGTAAGAATTTAGATGTATGCTTCTTCAAAATTCAAGTGTTTTAACTTGGAAGTTTTAAAAATTCAATAATTATACTTCGGCGATGTCTTTGTAAACGTATGTCAATTAGATTTTTACATAATCCCCATACATTTTTCTCCAACTTCTATTTAAATTTGGTCTTTTGTCACCAAAGCTCAAGCTTATCATCTCGTTGTTTTCGAGAAAAACAGTAAAATTCTATTTTATAAAAAATTTCTCCTCACCACTAAAATAATTATTTTCTTCGGAAAATATTATAAGTGGAACAAAGTTATAAATGCAGCGTGACAAATCGAAATGCTTAATAAAAAAGCGCGATTGTAAAACATTCGGGACCTGATTTAAAAAATGACAAAGCAATTTTGTAAAATTTTTAAAGATAGGATGACAAGAATTATTTGTTTTACTAGACTTTTCTTTATGAGCATTAAAGCACTTATTCCAAAAATTATGGTGAACATTTTCGCAAATCTTATTTTTGCAGTGAAAAGAAAAAAAACCCAGAAAAGAGCAATATAGAGAGGCAGCAGGGTGTTAAAAATAATTTTACCTCATAAAAAATGCTAAATGGAGGAAAACTGGTAATTTTGTAAACTCTCATATATTTTGAAAAAACATACCCAGTGGACACAAAATTTCACGACGTCTTAACGACATTGTTACGACATCGTTACGACAACTTTACGTCATCCTATGTCCATGTCGTTAAGGTGTCTTTACGTTATCTTAAATAAGTCGTATGATTTGACGATGTCTTTACGAAATCGCAAAGACACCGAAACGACATGAACATAGGATGTCGTAAAGTTGTCGTAAAGATGTCGTATCGATGTCGTAAAGATGTCGCCAAATTTTGTGCCCACTGAGTACTAACCTCGCGACAATCCTCCAATAAAGCTTTGCAGAAATTTAAATAAATTTCGCCCAAAATCTTTTTACACTCTCATCGTTTATGATTAAGAAAGTATTCGAATTATGAGAAATTTGTCATAAAAGTTTTTGAATGGATCTCCCCGTTTGTAAAGTCCCTTAAACCAAAAATCAAGTTTTACGATGGCTTCTGTATGTCTGTCCGTCCGGCCATCCAACCGTAAACACTATAACGGTTGTAAAAATAAAGGGATCAAATTTATCTTTAGTACAATTTTTTTAGGTCTCAAAAGAAAGGACGAAAGTAGTTCGTTAAGCTCCCATTTTGGATAAAAATTCAAAAAGTCAAAGCATTTTCAGAATATTTGGGATCATTTTTTTTAGTATAAAAAATTTTATGTACGGCTATTTGTAGAACTCAGAAAGCCAAACAATTTATCCTATTATCTTTTTCGCTAGAATGAAAATTATGAGAATTATAGCACTTATAATATTGAAAAAATAAATAATAAATCCAACTTTTAGCCAAACAAAGTACGATATAAAAAAATCAAGAAAGAAAGACTTTGCCTTTTGATCCCCAGAATACGATCATAACAACTTTTTGGATTTTCTTGAGAAACTAAAAATTCAAATTTTCATTGCACAAAAAAACTACAAAATTTACAAAAAAAAAAGATTTCAAAAAACTGCTAACGTGAAAAAGCGCTACAAATTTGTTCTGAATCACTTTTTGATAGGATGCCTACTTTTGGTTTTAATCGTGAAAAAGGACATTGAATATAAAAATAAAAAAATGGAAAACGGCAAGAGGCACTGAAAATACAAAGAAAAAGTCTTGATGAGAAATTGTAGCTTTTGAAAAATCCTACAAAAAATGTTGTTAACGATTTTTCAATAGGACTCGTAATTTTGTTTTCATTTATTGAAAATAATATCAAGAAAAAGCATGCTGGAAAAAGTTCTTAAACTTTCAAAGAGGTGGTCCAACTTATAACCGAAATAGATAAATTTTTAACTAAAATAATACATTTTCAAAAAAATGTAATTAATTTACAAAAACACTTTCATTTTAAATTTTTCAATTTCCAGAACAAATCGATGCATTTTTAATTAAATATTTATATTTTTAATTAGACACATGAATTTAATACTAATGTGATGGATCTTCAACAACAGAAAATCAGTTTTTAACAAAATAGTTCTACTTGCAACCAAAAAAGATCTATTCTGAACCGAACATTCTCTACTTAAATATTTGGAATTTTGGCCCATAAAGAGAAGTTTTTAACCAAGCAATTCAATTTTGAACCAAAAAAATGAATTTTTTTCCAAAATGAATCTTTACCACTAAAATCAGTTTTAGATTATACCAACTTCTGAGCATGCAATTATAGCCAGAAACAATCGGAAATTAGGGTGGTCCATTTTTTTATATTAAATTAAAAATAAAATAAAATCGCACAATAGTATTAATGCTTTCTTTCATGATAAAAATTATAAGTGAAAAATAAAAATTTAATCAGATAATATTCAAGGGTTGCGCAACGAAAAAAAAGTATGTCAAATTAAACTGAACGGTTACCTACATTTTTTCTAATTGTTCCTTTTTGCGTTAAATATAGTTTAGAAATTAAAGTTTGAATTTATTACCATGTATGATTTGAAAGTAGGCATTCAAATATTTTCAGATAGAAAAAAACAACAGATGTTGCTTATAAGTCTCTCGGACAAATGTGTGAAAAGAAACCAAATTTACTAAACTTACAATAAGATAAGAATTAAACAAGAGTAATAAAAACTTACGAATTAAAAACGAAATTCCATGATATCATGTTTGGAGTCAATTATTAAAATCTATATTACATTGAAATGAATTTAAAAAGAGAGAGGTAAATTATTTTTTATTTGAGCTGTTATTCAGAAGTTCTGTAAATAATTATTTATATCTGTAATATTTATAATTAATATTGTAAGTACTAAGGAGGTTAAGTTTCAAAAGGGAAAAATCATAGTTATTAAGAAGTAAAAACAAGTAGGATAATTCTAGTTAATAAATCATACAGTATTTTTAATAAAAAAAAGAACATTATTTAATAGTAACACTGTAATAATATTACAAAAAAAATATGAAATAGAATTGTATGATTCATTAAGATAGTCCAAATAAGTGATTTTATTAAGGCAATGGTCTAGTTCTTTTTTAATAAAAACAATTTCAGCAAAGGCTCTTTTAGTCATGAAAAAATGAGGAATATTATTATTAAGATTATTATGTAAATGGCCATTAAAGACATTCTTATTATTTAGTCTAACACTATCTCGATGTTCTTTTTGTCAAATGTAGGAAGGTCTTTTTGTTTGTCCAGTGCGACAATTTTCGCAGTTATAAGTAAAACGATAAAACTCAAATTTTATAAGTTTTAAAAGACTTTATATGTTCTGATATGTTACCATGGTAAGGAATAGTAATATTTCTGTTTGAATGAAATTTGTTTTAGATAATGTTATTAGGATTATTAATTAAGTTTTTGTTTTTAAGTTTCTTTAACCTATCATCTATATGTTGATCAATAATATTTTGTTAAACATTACTTCAAAAAAGATCATGTTTTAGCATTTTTAAGCTATCTTTACGAAACTTATCATCAGAAAACAAAATCACTGAATCTACTGTTCTTTATACAAGGAAGTTCTATTCTATAATCCGTTTTGTTATAGTAATCATGTTTATTGAGAATGACTCGTTGCCTTTATCATAATTAAAACCAATACTCTCTCTCTCTCTCTTGTTTTTCTCTTCCTCGCTTCTCTCTTTGTTTTGTGAAATTATTACAGTTCTTTTTTTTCTTCCAGAATTGAGTCCGAGCGGTACAGCAGATCGGGAATCGCTATTGGGCTCTCCCATGCGCTCACACCAGCAGAACCAAGTTTCTTTAGGCTCTTCCTCACACCCGCCCCAGGAAGAAAAAGATACTTTAGGCTTCTTAGATGAAACTTTGTTTGGTAAGTTTCATCTTTTATGAGTAGCTCGTTATAGTTACGCCACATCAACATTTTTTTTGTTAAAATTATGTTACGTAAAGAAGCAACTTCAAGTTCTTCAAAAAGTTTCTATAAATTTAAAAATAACTAAAATAAAATATACCTACGCTTTATGTCAATATGACACTTCATGAGCATACGAGGGTGGATTGATAAGTTTCCGGCCTGACCAAGAGATGGCGCCACTAGGCCTACCTTGAGGTGGCGTTCTATAGTACCATCCTTAGATAGC
>NC_046657.1:24931890-24934417 GCF_010883055.1 Belonocnema kinseyi | reverse complement strand
CAGCCTTGGAGGAGATTATGTTGAGAAATAAAAAAAAAAAATTCTTAAAAACGTTGTTTTTCTTGGTCAGGCCGGAAACTTATCAATCCACCCTCGTACGTCCATTGAAAATCTCGCAAAACTATCTTGTAAATAAAATTATTTTTTCGTCGTTCTCTAGAGCAGTTTCCCGCTGCCACATAATAAGAAAGACGTCTGCAAATTAAATCCTTAGAGTTATACAACAATTATACTAAAATCTACAGGTTTGTAACTGGAAATGATTTATCGACGTTTCTTATGATGCTGCTGATAAAAATTTACGAAACAAGTATACTGATTAACAGATTGACATTTTTTTAATGTTGAAAGAAGGTCCGTCAGGATAGTATCGTAGTCAATAGTCCCAGGTTTATTGAAAATCTTTGTCCACTTACAGTAAACCATAAAGAAATGTGAAGCAGAAGATAATGTTTCATTAAAGCACGAGCTACTTCAATTGATGTTTTCTTACCAGGAAAAGTTTGAAAGAATAGAAGTTCTGATTGCACAATTCGATTCTTTACACTTTTTCGCACATAAAACAATTTTAGGTTGCGCCAGATCTTCCCAGATCACATTTTAATTCTTCAACATTTTTATCTACCGTATGCATAAAAAATGTTTGAAGCGCGTTCCTAGGCCAGTTGAACTTTAAAGGCGCACCTGTCGTCAAATATTTTATTGAAAAATCAGCTATTTCAGATTTAATCGCACTAAAAACATCTATACAAACAGATTTTGTGCCGAGAAAGGAATACAATCCATGACTACCAAGAATGATTTAACTCCAAATGAGATTATTACACGCCTTGCTAACATTCCATTAGCAGAAGTTTTAGGTAAACATAGATTTGTTTCGTTAAAAGCTTTTAGAAGAAAAAAAAAGAATCAACGTTGGAAGCAAATAAAACAGCAGATATAGGAAAAATGCAGCCTGTCTGTGTCGAAATATTGCCTTCTGCTTCAGATTTCTTTTTGGTTTACGATAAGTGGGTGAAGATCCCAAGTAAACCTCAGAGGAATAGTTTCATCAAAAACGCTGCAGTTCAGATGCTTTTCATAAGATCATAGTCTTTTGTCTTCAATTTATTAACGGACCACTTATTGGCCACAATTCTTTTCTGCCTCTCCTTCTTTCAGCAAACGAAAAATGTTTACCAATAAATAATAGTTAGCTGAGGTTAGTAAGCGTTGACCCGATAAGAATTCGAATAATTGATATTAAAGTGTTGTCGGTATACAAATCCCAAGAATTTTTTTGATTAATAAACTTTTAAACTTGTCGCCCTTCGATAAAGGGGCTTTTCAGTAACAACCAGATAAAAAGCCGTAATATGATTCAATGGTGATCTGAGAAAAAATCATGTGATGGCGCACCAATGTTTATTTTTAATATCATATTCATTTTGAAATTATTCCTCTGAGGAGTACATACACTGATGTTACAATCGATTCCCCCACGTCGCGCCCTGGGGTGGGGGTGGAGCATCCTCTTTTTTTATGACTGAATGAATTCTTTTAATTCTAATCACACCGGAGCTTAAAAAATATCTCTTCAAAAGGTTGATTTTTTTCGAAATTCTGTTTAATTGCAAGAACTTGAAGTTGTAACAAAAAAGTTGGAAAAATTGAAATATTATTTTTAGTTACAAAAATATTTTTGGAAAATATATAAAACATATAATCATGAAGTTTCTATGGAATTTCCTTAAAATATATATATTTATTTAACTTTTATTGTGATTCGCCTGTAGCCAAGATGTTTTCAAATTTATCCAACTTTTTTATTACAACTTTAAATTATTACAATTCGAAAAGAATTTTTTTACAATTTATACTCGTAAGCTGCTGTGATACAGCGAAAAAAGCTTCAAAATGAACCCAAGAACATTGAAAAATGTTGACTATTTCGGAAGTTATTGAAAATGTAAGAAAACATTGAAATTTGCACTATTTTTGCAATATCTACTTAAAAACTCCACAAAATGGCTTCACCCTGGGCTTCTTTTAAACAGAATTTCGAAAACAATCAACCTCTTGAAGAGACATTTTTTTAAATCCGGTATAATTAGAATTAAAAGAATTTATTCAGTCATAAAAAAAAGGTGGGTCAAAACTTTTGCGCGCCACTGTAGGTAGAACCTTAATAGGAACTTAAAAACCTCCTTCTTTTTGAAGCCGGTTGAAAATAAGGGCAATAGAGCTTCGGATCTCTTTGGAAATTAATATTGAACAAAAACATGCCAAAACGCATGTCCTTTCTTGAGAAGTAATTATTAAGTTATACATTTACATTAACAGTGTTTCCTGAATATTCCTAAATTTTAGCTCTAGCATAATTGTAGATTGCGGTCAGCGGAGGTTACTGGAATGGAAGCTTCTAATGTGTCCCCTAAGGGTTTAAATTTTTCTTACACCTTCTCTATTCCTTTACACACCCTCGACACACTTACTTGGTGGTGGAAGGGGGACCTACAGTTTAAGGTGGGTTCCGAACCACCAAGAG
>NC_046657.1:24915359-24931790 GCF_010883055.1 Belonocnema kinseyi | reverse complement strand
CACCGAGACTCTTCCAGAGTGCGAGGCGGGAATCGAACCCGCAAGCCGAAGGAGTGGGTCCAAAGCCTACGCTTTAGCCCCCACGACCATCGTCCCACTTTAGCGGAGGTTACTGAAACATTACAAAAGTTTTTACTTTCTTCTTTCCTTAGATGCAGTAAATTAGAAAAAATACATTTAAGACAAAACTCTTTACAATAGAGTTTCTAGCCGTACGAGAAAAAATTTAAATGGTTCTGGTGTATGGAAAAGCTAGAAGAAATCTTGATAATGCTGACTATCTCTACGCTCAGCGTTTTTTAAATAGAATTATGTCACGTGCTTTATTTTATCGTACTATCACATAATTTACTACCGATGAAAGTGTTCAACCTAAGAAATAGAGCTGTACAATAACATTCATTGGAGAAAATAATGAAATTGCTGTATTAGCTGCAGTGGCCAATAATCCTCACGTTAGTACACGAGAAATTGCTTGTGGTTCCGGAATGTCTCAGAGCAGTGTTGGAAAAAATTTTGAAACGTAATAAATTTCATCTGTATTATGACTTTTTACATCAAGAACTTCATGACGTTAATTTCCAAAATCTGGTAGTTTTTGTCAGTGTTCACGTGAACAAATACAATAAAATCCTAACTTTTTTCGTTATGTATTTTTTCTCTGATGAGTCGTCTTTTACGGAACATGGAATAGTTAATCGACACATGCACTACTGTAATATTGAAAATCCGCAGTGGGTTCGTGAAGTCGAACACCAGCGTCCATGGACTGTCAATGTATGGTGTGGAATAATTGTCGACAAACTGCTCGGTCCCCACATTATAGAAGGCAGCTTAAATGCTCCAAAACATCAAAACATTTTGGAAAATGATCTGCCAATATTGCTAGAAGACTTGAGCTTAGAACTACGGCAGAATATGTAGTTTCAACATTATGGTTGCAGTCTGTAACGGAATCAATACGACGATCCGGCTAAAGTTTCGTGCAACTCGAGAACACGGAGCGATCCAAGGACTGCGACCTTCTGCATTTTTCTCGCAAGTGTTTTAGCATATTGCTGACACGCAGGGATGCTTTTCAGGCTATTAATGAGTGAAAGCTTGGCACTTTCAAGAGCGCCAATGATAAGGACGATAAGTTTAACGGAATGTTCCGGGTGCAATCGTTGCAACTCCCTTATAAGATCGCTATACCTCTTTTTCTTTTAATTCTCCTTGGCTATAATGATTTTGTCAGCTGGTGCCGAAAATTCGATAACGAACATGGTTCGCTTCTCGAAGTCAAGAAGAACCATGTCTGGCCTCGAGTGTTCAGCCGAAACAATTGTCGAGAATATAAAATTCCAGTGTATGCGGCACTTCCCATTCTTGACAATTGACTCCATTGCCCTAGGAGCATTTAGAGGAGCGATATTGAGGTGAATACCGTAAGAGTGACAGAGATGGCAATAAAGCACTCTTAGTGCCGCATTGTGCCTTTGAATGTAGGTCGTTACCGCGTGAGCTGGACAACTAGATAGTACGTGAGCTAAATGCTCGGGGTGTGCATGGCACACCATGCAGCTATCATCAGGAATGTCTTGGCTCAAAATGTGGCAACGGTATGTTAAGGTGGAAATGACACCCTATTGGCATGCAAAAATGAAACCCTCCCTACCAGACTTCAATCCGGGCGATGTAAGGAAAGCAAACGTTAGCCCACAAGACATTGACTGATCCTTTACATTTCTGTGGTAGATACCGTGCATCCTTTTATCGAGGAGCTGTTTACGAAAGTTTTTCTCTTGTCCTTTCTTAATCCGGATTTTCAGGAGTGAGTACTTGAGATAAACAAAATTTGATGCATTTTGCTCACCCCTAATAGTGCAGCTAAGTCCAAGTGTTTCAGCAGCCTCCTCCGCTGCTTTGTACATAACCTTTTTTGCCCGATATCAACGGATCTGACCTCGTTCTTCGTCCATGAAACTACTCTAAATGAATAGAGTAATACCGGGACGGCAAGCATGTTCGTTGCAGATACTTTGTTCCTCGCCGACAGTTCGGAAGACCAAATTTTCCGGATGAGACGTTTGTATTTGCTCAGAGAGTATCCTTTATAGATGTCACATCCTGAATGCGACTGTTTGGTACGCGCAGGTCTCTTCAGCGCAAAGGTGTCGTATAGCGTTTCTATCAACGAGATCAAGATCTTCAGGGATGCCATTAAGTTTTCCTCGCTTCAAATAAACCTTGGCACATTTGTCTAACCCAAATTCCATTCCAATTTCCTTAGTATATCGTTCGACAATCCCTAGAGCTAGATGTAGTTGCTCTTTGCTTTTGGAATAGATATTAAGATCGTCCATGTAAAATACATGAGTGACCTCGTACTTTTGATCTGCAGGTTTGCCGCACAAGTACCCGTTGGAATGGCGAAGCGCTAGAGATAGTGGCAATAATGTGAGGCAAAAGAGAAGTGGGCTCATGGTGTCGCCCTGAAAGACGTCACTCTGAAAGGTGCCCTTGTTAGTTGTCACACGATTTTTCCAGATCAGATAGTAAATCTGGGTTTCCAAAGCGGCATCAATTTTTCAATGCACCTAACTATTTGCGGATGAACCTTTAAGATTTCCAAAAGACAGTTGATAAGTCTATGGGAGGTCGAATCGAAAGCTTTCCGATTATCAATCCAGGCCTTCGTAGTTCACGCTGGTAGAATGCTGCATCTTTGCAGACACATCTATCGATGAGCAGGTTCACCCGACGTCCGGCTACGCCTTTCGGTGAGCCTCGTTGTTCATACATTTCTTACCACACAGGTTCAATTGTCCGAACAATCTTATCATTTAGGATAGCTGCGAATATCTTTTAAAGTGTGTTCAGGCAAGTGATTGGCCTGTAATTCTTCGGGTCAGCTAAGTTGCCTATTTACGGCAGGAGTATTGTGCGCTCTTCCACCAACCACTCCGGAATCGGCTCTTCCGACTTTAAATATGAGGTGGAAATACGGTCCAAATGCTGATGGGTTGAAGAAAACTTCTTCCTCCAGAAGGTTTTGATACAATCTGGTCCCGGTACGGAATAGTTCTTCATCCCTCTTAATACTTTTTTTCACCTCCTCGGTAGTGATAGGTGGGCATTCTTTATCAGGTGTTATGAGGGCAACACATAACTCCCTGAAGCTATTTATATTTTTTGAGTCTTCGTCCAGCCAATGCTACACTTCGTAGAATTCTCTCCAAAGTACTTCGACCTCCTCTGGTTTGGGTGGGTGTTCGACAGTAACTGGAGGGTCTTAGAAGAGTCGAGATGTGTTAGAGAGAAACTGTTGATTTTCTCTGACCCACTTCTCCCTCCACTCTAGACTTCTCTTAGCGTCAGATAGTAACCGTATTCTCTCAACAATATGCTGCCTGATGGTCAGTAGCTTTGATTTGTTCAGTGTGTGATAACGGGTCCGGAGTTCGCGCGCGAACTTTCGAACCTTGGCGGTTCGAAGCTCGTTCGAAGCTCGTCAACAATCTCAGCCAGATCTTTAGGCTTGAGAGAAACCTTGGTGTTGATGTTTTTCCGGGTCATAAAGCATCGCTCTTCTTCTATTGGATGCCTGTCCGCGGTTGTTCTTAGTATCGCCTCTCTTTCTTTGTTGCCGGCTTGTTCTAGCTGTGGTAGAGTAGGCGTTCCGCTTACATAGTCCCTTTTTCGGAGTAGTTCAGCATGGTTCCACAGACGTTGCTGCGAAAAGTGCGATAGCTCTGGGTGTTTTTTTTTCGCACCACAGAGCATGCAGCCGTGCCATGTAACCCCGTCCAGGGGTCACACTCGCATTGTAGTACTCTAGCAAGTCGTGATTCAGTCGCTCTGTCCACCCAAAGGTCGCGAGATCCCGCCGATCCATCGCATTGAATCCATTTTCATTGGCTCCCACAGCTCTAGATTGGTCGGCATTGTTGGCCGACACATTGTCGAGAGCCCTGCGCGTTCTATTGTTTTGATCCGCACTTACTAGAACTATGTTTGGTGTTGTCATTGTTGTTCCCACGAGAAGCTAGGGATAGGGGTTCATCTATCCTTGTAAAGCCCCGCATGCAAGGATAAGTCTGCGTACTCTGAGAGGCCGCCCGGTATCCCAGAGTTACCGTTCTAGATACCTCACCTAGGTGCCATTCAGTCATAGGCCTAGCCCTGAGCTCTTCTACTTCTACATCAGGTTTCTAATCGATACTCCAAATCGAGTGTAAAAACTAAATTAAACGAATGGAACTTTATAAACGCCGAGTATTTCTCTCTTATTTTATTCGTAGCATAAAATAATTTTAGTCGCTCATTAAGCAATTTTCGCCATACCTAAATTTTCTTTCTATAGAAAACAAATCCTTACTTTACTCCTACTTTAACATTACCGTTATCTTTGGCAAAATTAAGAAATATTTGTAAGAAACTAACTCTACTTTATTATAACATAATATATAATAGAAATAGAAAGTAGAAATAGAAATAGAAAGTCAATATTTATTAAATATAGTGATTTTATAAAATTCGTAGCTGTATACGCGATAGCTATTCGCCTATTGAAAAGAGATGTTTAATTTTCAGAGAATTTTCACTCTGTTGTCAGCTTTCAGTGAGCTGTTATGCTCGCAACCGGGTAAAGAGGTTTGAAGCTCTAAGTTGATTTGTACATAGTACATATTCTCGCGCTTCGCGCTCTACACTGTACTTACCTCGCGCTACGCGCTCGATCTTTCTAGACAGACTTTATAAAACTAAAGATGAAAGAATCGTCAACAGTAATTTGAGGATTGTGAATTATCTTTTGTTACAGCTCCTTCGGCTTTAACGAACACATCCTCATCACATATCTCGTGCTTCGCACTCGAGTTTTTCCCTGAAATTTGATATCATTTCCATAAATGTATATTATTATAATTCTTAACTTGAATTGGTATTAAAACAGATGCAATTTCATTGTCCCATTAAAAAAATGCGTATTCTTTTAACAACATTTGGTTATTCAACGTTTTATTGGAATTTTTGTCGTTTTTCCAATAACTGAATTTGCTCATTTATAATGCTTTCTTTCTGATTTAAACTTTATATATACAGTCTACTGAGCAGCCTTGCCTTTTTTTAACTTCTGAATTAATGTATATACATACATACATACATACATACATACATTTAGAAATGAAACTTTTTCTTCTCTTGCCATTTTTTCATATCGCCCGTTAATTGGCTCAAAAGGTTCATTTTCGTGTGTTTTGTGGAATTTTGTAAATGCTATAACCCTTATAATTTTTAATTTTATAAAAAAAGTCATTAGATAAATTGTTTGACTTCTTAAATGGTATGAATAACCGTAGAGAGAGTTCTTGAATTACAAAAAAATGGTCTTCAAAATATTGAAAAGGCTCTCACTTTTTGAATTTACTATATATCCATGATTATTATTATTTTTTTAAAGTCATCGTGCTGACAGACAGACAGGCATACATACATACAGACAGACGGACAGACAGACACCTTCGTAAAAACCTATTTTTCAGATTTAGGGGATCGTTCTCTGATGAGAATGTGAAAAAAACCATTTAAACATATTTTCTTCTCTACCTTTCGTGAAAAAATGTTACCTATTTATTCTGGCTTAGCTTGTGTCGTGTGACTAAAAATTGAATTCTTGTATTTTCATTGTTTTTTTATAAATAAAACGAAAACTACGTGTCCTGTAAAAAATTAATTAATGACAAATGTGTAGATATTTTTTGGGTGTACAATGTTTGTCTTATCATTTTTTTTCCTATCTTGCATAGTTTGACCGCAAAATGCAATTTTTTATTTTTTATTAGTTTTCGTGCGGTCAAAATTTGAATTTTTTGAAAAAAATTGAAAAAAGTTGATATGATTATCTTGTAGGGCTATCAAAAAGTAACATTTTTCTTTTCAAGAACAATGAGCAACTGCACAAAGAATTTTTGAATCATGAAAAAATGTGTACTCAAAAATGTTCAAAATTGGCTCACTTTTAATATTTTTATTCAAAATGACTGACTAACGAACTTGGCATTTAGCTTAGGATACTAAAAGACTGTACTAAAAGCCAATCTAATAGATTTTTTTTTCTCAAAAGTTATCGTGCTCACAGACAGACACGCATGTATTAAGGACAGACATAACGACAGACAGATAGACATACAGAAAGACACATTCGTAAAACCCTGTTTTCCCGATTCAGAGGGTCTCAAAACGTGGACCTTTTGTCAAAAACTAGGAAGGTCAAATTTTATACAAATCTAATACCTTCTCTTATGAGAATGTAAAAATAATTTATTTGTTAAAAGTAATTTTTTAAGAGATTTGTTTTTTGCTTGAATCATAAAAAGATAGCATCAAAAACATGATAATTTAAATTTTTTAAACCCCACACACAAGACGAAACAGAAATTAAAAGACAAAAGTTGTGATAAGAAAGTGCCCACTCAGCGGGCACATTTTTTTAACTTTTAATGACGTTTGTCATAATTAGAGCCAAAACTGCGCATCCTATCAAAAAGCGGTCAATAACAACTTTGTAGATCTCTTTCAAATGAACAATTTTTGTGAATTTATATTTTACCGTATTTCGCAGAGTTTGGCCAAAAAATGTAATTTTTGGATTTTTCATTATTTTGCATGATGTCAAATTTCCAATTTTTGATTATTGAAGAAAATTAAAAAAGTTGTTATGATAATATCGTAGGGCATTCAAAAAGCAATATTTTTCTTTTCTTGACTTTTTTCATATCGTGCGTTATTTGGCATAAAGTGTTCATTTTCGTGTGTTTTTTGAAATGATTTAAATACTACTCCTGTAATTTCTGAATTTTGAAAAATCTGGTTTCAAAAATATTGAAAATGTTTCCACATTTTGAATTTTCATCCAAAATGGCTGACTAACGAACTTTATCTTTAGTTGAGGGCACTAAACAAGTGTGCTAAAAGGCAATTTGATAGCTTATTTTTTCCAAAAGTTATTGTATTTACAGACAGACATACATACAGACAAAAAACTGGGGGGGGGGTCAAGTTTTACACAAATCTAATAACTTTTCTGTTGAGAATGTATAAAGAGAGACTTTTGCCCTAGGATTTATGGGCCCGAAAGGCACTCAAAGATAGTCGTGGTTTAATGCACTGACTCGCAAAGATCGCTCCAAGAGTTAAGACACTTTTATTAACAGCGTCAGTGGGAGGAATCTAACTGGGATCTCGTGGGCTCCCGCGAATGTACCCTTGGAAATGCGAAGTACTTGTGATAGTGGCAATAATGTGAGGCAAAAGAGGAGTGGGCTAATGGTGTTGCCCTGAAAGACACCTGTCTGAAAGGTGACCTTGTCAGTTGCACACAATTTTTTCTAGACGAGATAGTTGAGCTGGTTTCCAAAAGCTGCATCAATTTCTCTATGCATGTCTCGCTTTGCGGATAAACCTTTAAGCTTTTCAAAAGGCAGATGATAAGTCTATTGGAGGTCGAATCTAAAGCTTTCAGGTAATCAATCTAGGCCATCGATAGGTCATGCTGGTAGGATGCTGCATCTTTGCTGACACATCTATTGATGAGCCGGTTCTCCTGAAATCCTGCTACACCTTTCTTTGAGCCGCATTGTCTGTGCACTTCTGGCCGTATAGGCCGGGTTGTCAGAACAATTTTATTCTTCATGATAGCTGTGCATATCTTATACAGTGTGTTCAGGTAAGTGATTGGCTTGTAATTCTTCGGGTCAGCTAAGGTGCCCATTTTGGTGAGGAATACTGTGCGATCTTCCACCAACCACTCTGGAATTTGCTCTTGCGACTCTAAATACGAGTTGAAAATGCGGGTCAGATGCTGATGGGTTTAAGAAAACTCCTTGTACTCGAAGGTCTTGATACAATCTAGTCCCAGAGAGGAACAGTTCTTCATAACTCTTAATACTTTTTTCATCTCGTCAGTAGTAATGGGTGGACATTCTTCCTCGGATGTTATGAAGGCATCACACAGCTCCTTGAAGCTATTAATATTTTCTGAGTCTTCAGCCAGTTTATGCTGCACTTCGTAGATTCCTCTTCAAAATACTTCGACTTTCTCTAGCTTGGGCGGCAGGTCGACAGTGACTTAAGGGTCTTGGAACAGTTGAGATGGGACAGAGAGAAACTTTTGGTTTTCTCTTCTCACCTCTCCCTCAGATCTAGACTTTTCTTAGCGTCAGATAATATCCGTACTCTATCAACAATATGCTGCCTGATGGTCAGCATCTTTGACTGGTTAAGTGTGTGATAACAGATCTGGAGTTCTCGCGGAAACTCTCGAACTTTGGCGGTAAAATTGCCGCCAGATATTATGTAGTCAATCACACACTGAATGCGGGATGCGTACTGTCTTTCCCAGTCTATCTTGATGGCAAGTTTTGCATTCGTCTTTTGGTCTTATGATCAACCGCTGGTTTTGTTAAGGTTCAAATCAGGCCAAGATCTTACTACATTATACACACAACAATTGATAGTCTAGAAGTCGGATTCTTGGAAAAAATGTTCACGGAGCTCGTCATCCCTTTCAGTCAGATCTTTAGGCTTGAGAGAAACTTGGGTGTAGATGTTTCTCCGAGTCATAAAGCATCGATCTTCCTCTATCGGATGCATCCTGGTGGTTGTTTTTAGTGTCGCCTCTCTTTCTCTGTTTCCAGCTTGTTTCTTGTTGGAACCAATATATGAATAAAATAAAACAAACAAATTGGTCACTTTTGAAATAAATTTTATGAAAGCAGGACGCTTCTTGATCATGCTCTCATAATAAATATTTTTTTATTACTGATTTTCTATTACTTTTTAAATCAAATGTGAAAAATTTTCTATTTAATTTAACTCTGATTTTAATATTTAACATTACAGTTTAAAAGATGACTACAGACTTGACACTTAATTAAACTGGTCCGCTAGAGTTGAACACCAATCTTGTTTTTTACCTAAATAATTTACAAGGAGATCTTTCAAATAAATGCAACTGTAAAAAATGTAAATCATAAAAATTTAAATATTCCAAAAAATACTTGATTAATCTGCATTCACATAATTCAAACATTTTAAATTATAACTCTTTAAAATTGCAGAAATTTGAATGGTCTGTCTTTCGAACTAAAGAATTTTCAATTTTTAATATCCATAACAGAAGGTTTTAAATTTGAAAGCTTTATAAATAAATTTTCAAGAATTTGGAAGATGTAGAAGAGAAAACTTGACTTTTGATTTTCAAAAGCATGAGAATTTAGGGATTTGTATACATATATATGTCTTCAATATTTTGGAGTTTTAAATTGCTATTATTTAAACTTAAAGTATTTTAAATTGAAAATTTTAAATATTAAAGATTATCAAATTTTAATTCTTTAAAATTAGGAAAATTCAAAAATATGTTTCTAATTACACACCATTAGGATTAAAAATTTTTATAATTTTTATCATTTACATGGCAAATTCTTAAAAGCGGAAGATTTAGAGTTGAAGACAGAACTGTTGAATTAAAAAATCATCTAAAGTTAAGAAGTTTTGTTTATCAAGCTATGGAAATGAAGAGTTTTATTTTATCTATTTTGCCTTTAATTTGCCTACAAATTAAAATTTAAAAAAAAACATTCATAATATTAGCACAGTCTTTTTCAAACTTAATCTTCGCATCATGATTTATCTTATTATAACATAAGGGTTTTTTTAAACGGTGATATTAAATTCTATTTATTGATTTTTATATATTCAAAATCTCCTAATTTGAAACAAAATATATTTAAGGAAGTTTGGATTTTTTTCTAAAGTGCCGGTCTGAAATTGTCGAATTTTTCAAATAAACAATAAATGCTTTCTTTTTACAGAACTAAGTTGGAAACCATGGAAACAGTACACGCCATTTCGTCGTATAGAACTTTATGGGGTTCATCATTTCGTATGTAAAATTGATACGATACACTATCAGCTTTACTTCATGCGGGAAGGCAGCAGGCATGATGTACTATTTGATAAGAGTGAAACTAAACTTATTGGAGTCATCCGAAAAAATCAGTTGTGCCCATTCCGTGTTCCAGATCCTGCAGACAAGAATCATTATCTTAAAGTTGAAGTGAAAATAGATAATAAAGGTAAAGCCAAACATATTGTGCCAGGAACAACTCTCGAAATTCTTCTTAAAGAGTTGGCCGGTGAAAAATGGTTATTACCGTACATGCGCAGAGCCGTGATATATAAAAAGCCCTCACCGCAATCACCACACTCACCGCCCTTACCGCACTCACCGCCCACACCGCACTCACCGCGCTCAAAGAAGATTCTTTAAAACTTTCTTTGAATGTATCTCTATTTTATTTTAAATTTAGAATATTTTTTTACTTTTCTGACACGTTATAAAGAAAATTTAATCTCCTTTTCACCAAAAGCATTCCTTTCCTTCTTACCTCGCTTCCTCACCTAAATTTTATATTCTTGTACGCCTTCTCACGCCTCAATCCTTTTCGAAATACTTTGCTTCTCCGTGTTTATTATCCTGCTCTCAAAAAAAAGCTTAGTTGATTTAACCAAAAATTTGGTTGGATCATTTGGTCAATCAAATGTTCGGTTGATTACAATAAATATTTGGTTGCGCCAAGCAAATTTTATGGTTAGATCAAATCAAATATATTGGTTCATCTAAAGACAGATTTCGTTTGAATCAACAACCTTTGTATCAACGGTCGTACAAAATGTATATAAAAAGACCTTCCTATCAATTGAAATTTATGATAAGCAGCACTTGTAGCATCCGAAAGCTGAGTCTTCACCAAATCTGACAGAAAACCTTTTTTAATGCGTTTTTTTGGGGTTCTTTCATCAATTATGGATTTCTAGGTTATACTTCCGGCACCAGTTTAACAAACTGCACCCTGCAAAATTAAGATTGTACTGACATGAAAAATGCTCTGGATGTTGTTACAGACACAAGTTTTGTAATATATTTGACATCCTGAGTGTCCCAGTGTTCTTAAACACATTTTTTTATAAATTGATGACACAACGCATGGTCCTTCTGAATCATTTTAGCGCCAAAACTGGCCACCAGCGTGAGCTGGCGTAATCTGTTTCGGTATGTTTAGTGTAGTTAATGAAAGTATTTAGTTGGATCAACCAAATTATCTTGTTACTTTAACCGAATCATTTTCTAATGAATGGTATATTCCGCTCGAATATTGATTTGGTGAAATCAAGTAAACATGCTCAAGTGAATAATTACTTTGAATTGCTCAAGTTTATTCGTTGTGTTTTCTAAATATAACTAAAGGTTGCAGTATATCGACAATTATCTTATATTTGTCCCAATTAAGGGCGAAGTCTGAAATCGGAAACGACATAATGAGTCAGTCTGTAAGGGTCATTCGACGATTGTATGTTGTAATTTTTCTTTCTTGTTAAATAAATATTATATTATTATTAAATTCAAATAAATGGTATAAAATCTTTTTCCCTCGTAATAAAAATTAAGGATGGCACCGACATTAAGGTGCATATTTTACGTGGTCCTTCGAGATGAAATGGTAATGCAGTCAGTTGGGAGTCAGTCTTCGGTATCAACGGAAATGTATTGATTGTGTCAAAAAATCGTAAAAAGCTGAAAGTACTACAAACAGTGCTCCCAACTTTTAGCGTTCAAATTGAAAAATGTTTGTCATTTAAATCAGTTTATAATTGCATTAACGCATTTGTGAAAAAGAATTTTACAAAGGACTTTTGAATTTATGCTAATTAAACAAAATGTTATCTTTAGCTATGATAAATGTAAATTTAAATCCTGAAACCGTCGTCTCTATTATTAAAAACAATTACATATTTTCACTCTAGAGTTTATTGTTTATTCTACTGTGTACCAGCTGATTCTTTATAGTTTAAAATGCTATTAAAAATTATAAACCTGCTCAGAAGCTAAAATTGATGTCTCAGTCAAGATTCGTAGCAGCCATTTTTTAATAATTTCACATTTTGTTCCAAGCATCACATGCTTTTTGAATGTAGTAAATTTTCAAACTTGACGGTCAAAACGAAACTTAGAAACCTGGAAACCCGCAGGAAATTGGATTAATCACCTTAGCTGCTCTTATATCGGCGTAATTATTATAATATGACATTTATATAAAGTTATTTGAAATTAAAGTTTTTGTTTTTAATTCCAAATTAAAAAATGAAGCTAATGATTGCCGTTAAAAAAATGGACTTCTTAGTCTTACAGATTCGAAAATTATCCAGATTTAATAGGTTATGTTCATTGTCAGCAACGAGATACGATGACATCTTACATATTTATTCCTTTTTATTTACTTTATTTTTAAACAATTTTTTCCATCAGTGAAAGGTTTCTGTAGTTCATAACTGTGATGTCACTTAAATTTTTCACGTAATAACACGAGTTCCACTTTTTTGAATTCCCGGCTGTAAGAAAATAAATAGAGTTTTTATCTGTTTGAATCATTTTCTATCCTTAAGATTGAAATGGAAAGCACCGATGTATCTATTTTCATCCCACGTCTGTCCCTTCGATCATTTTCTATCTTTCTTCCAATGTACAATCACCTTTATTCTTTCGAAATTCAATTTTCGTATACTTCTCTATCCGCCTATCCGAAATCTTATCTTTCTTTTTCAATACCTATCTTATTATAGCATTTAATATTTTTTTATCTTTTCTTTTTTCTGAAATAGCCTTATCTTCTTGAATCCAAGTCTTTCTATATGAATAAATGCACAGCTTATCTACCTCTATCCTTTTCTATCCTTTAGGCAATCTAAGATTTCCTCTAACTTTTTCAATTCATATTTTTCTATCTCAATAAATCCTCCACTTATTTGCGTTTATCCCTTTTATACATTGGACAATATAAAATTTCGTTAATTCTTTATATTTCCTATTTTCCTATCCAAGTGAATCCATTTATATCTTTACAGAAATATAAGATAGCCCTATCTTCGTGAATCTCAGTATTTCCATATACATCAATCCACAGCTTACCCACATCTATCCTCTTCTATCCGTTTGGCAATTTTAAATATTTCCTATCTTTTTTAATCCCCATTTTCTTTCCAAGTGAATTCATTTCTATCTTTTCTGAAATATAAGGTAGCCTTACCTTCTTGCACCCCAGTCTTTCTATCTATATCAATCCTCCATTTATCTACCTCTATCCTTTTCTATTCGTTGGGCAAACCAAAATTTCGTATATATTTTTGAATACATTTTTTCCTATCCAAGTGAATCCATTTACATTTTCTTATTTAAAATATGAGATAGTCCTATCTTCTTGAGTCCTATCAATTTTCTCTTATAATGATGTTAGAAGCTCGCATTGTTTTCTGAAATTGTTCACTTTCTGTCCACTTTTTAATTAGAGTGATATAATACTTAATTATTGTTGATAAAAATAATTGTTTACACACTTTATTATTATTTTTAATTAATTTTCTCCTGGAAAAATGCTAGAAAATTGCAATTGTTTTCAAAAAATTTCCAGGGTGTCAAATTTGTAATTAGATTAATTTACATAATTTAATAAAGTTAAAAAAATTAATTGTTCGAACAATATAAATATTATTATTATTATTATTTTTAGTAGTTAAATAAAATAATTTGATGAATTAAATAAAAGTAGAGAAATTACTCAAATTTGAGCATTTCATGGTGCGAAAAATTTGTTTACAAAACAGATTAATTAACAATTAGATGGTTTACATTATTTAAATAACTGTGAAAGACATACCTTTAAAAAAGTTCATTCTAAACATTATTCCGTTTTGTAAACAAACTTTTCGCACCATAAAATGCTCAAATTTGAGTGATTTCTCTTCTTTTATTTAATTCATTAACTTATTTTATTTTATTACTAAAAAATTCAAACTTCCTTTTCCCTTTTTGTTCACTTTTTATCGTATTTGTATTCTAGTTTTACTATTTTTGATTTTGTTTTACAGATTCTGACTATAATAAAATATTTAGCGAAGAGGGTCCAAACTCAGGACCGAAGCGTTTAATTAACATTGTTTGTTTTTATTGTAACTGAGTTTTCCAATAGACGACTGATTGAGTTATCGATTATTAATAATGTTCTTTTTAAATAATTGCAGAAATTTGCGGTTTTTACTGGAATTTTCAATTATTTGACTACTTTTCACTCAGAAGGAGATAATAATTATTTAAATGCAACAAAAAGAATTATTCAAACCAACTATTATTATTTATAACTATTTTCTTTTAGATAAGTGCTAACAAGTTGCGGGTTATTCTGATTATTTAAACAATTGATTATTTTTAATAAATATCTTCTTATAGATAAGTGCTAATATTCATGATTCTGAATAAGCTTTACAAATTTTAAGAAATTTAAATTAGACCAAAATCCAAATTAAAAATCCCATTTAACGTCCAATAATCAAATTGATGCAAAATCCTGTTAAATAAAACAAGAATCCAACGACCAAATTTGGACCACAACGAACACACAAAAACAAAAAAATCCTTTTGTAATCTAAAAAAAAAACAAATAGAATTTTCGGACAAAAATAAAAAGCAAAAAACAAAAACGTACTTTTTTCTTATAGGAAATACGTGTTGAAGTTCATGGGGGCACCACCTCTAAATATCATTTTTTTTAAAGATATATATTTGCTTTTATGTGAATTAGAACAAATTTCCGATTAAATCAATTTTGTAATAACAATTTTTTTTTTATTTTCTGAACACTTATATTCTTGTTCACATATTACGTAACGTTATTTTAAACCCTTTTACATTCCCACACCCTAAATGCAGTTACGTAAAAATTTTTTTGTATTAGATTAAAAAACTTAATAGACGTTTTGTAAATAAAAATATATTTTTAGGGTGAAGTGCGGTATAAAACACATTTTCAAATTATTTACAAGGAAAGAAGTATCAGCAGTTTTTTTTAGAATTATATAAATTTTATAATTTTCATGAGACAATTAGGAAAGATTTTCAAATGTTTCAGATATGTTAAAAAAATATTGCGAAAGATTTAAAAAATATACATTTTATTTTATAGGATTTTACAAATTTTTAAAAAAATTTTAGTCTTTTTAAAAGATATTTAGGGTGTTTATAATTTCAGAAAAAATGATCAATTTTCCATAACTCTTCGGAAATGCTTCCAAGGTTTTAAATATTTTAAATCTATGCAAAGCCTCTTGAATTCATAAAAATATTTTTAAATTAATCCAATTTTTCTTGAAATCGTGAAAAATAATTTAAAATGTAAAAAATTAAGCTCAAAATCTTCAAAAATTTCTTACAAATTTGAAGAAAATTATAATCGGCGCTCTTGGAGGTGCCAAGCTTTCACTTGCTAATGGCCTAAAAAGGATCCCTGCGTGTCAACAATATGCTAAAACACTTGCGGGAAAAATGCAGAAGGCGGTTGTCCTTGGGTCGTTCCGTGTTCTTAGGGTGCACGAGGCTTTTGCTGGATCGTCGTATTGATTCCTTTACAGACTGTAACCACTTGTCTCACGGCCGTGAGACCTTTCAAAGTTATTTTAATTAAGAGAATGTGATACTTTACCATATAGGTTTCCAGTTTTCCACATATTCTGTTCACAATTTTCAATTTGAAAAAAACATTATTGTCCAGACGTTTACGTTTTTAATGCATGTCTTTCTTTTCTTTTAAAAACCTTCAAATAAATCTGCATTTTTTAAAATCTTTTGCAGTTAAAAAATCTTCTTCATTCTCCTTTAATCGTCGCTATATTTATAGAATTTTATGGTTTATTTCATTATTTTATTTTTTAATGTTACAAAATTGAAAGATTTTGCTTTAAAATCTTCTACTCTTTTTCGAAATTTAAGAAAATATTTGATCTTTCAAAATCTTTAAATTTTATGAATTTTATGAAATAATTTGAAACATTGTGAAATCTTTTTTAATAATCTTTTAAAACTCATTATTAAAAAATCCTTTGAAATTTCCCCATGAATCTAAACTATATATTTTTCCTTCTCTTGGCGTCCTAGAAAGTTAAGTTTACCTAAATTAAAATTATTATTTCAAAAAGAAATATTAACTGCTTAAAATTTTCCCATAACTGTTTAAAAAAAATTAATCTCAAAACCTTTTGAAATTATGAAGACCCTTCTATTGTTATAATTCTTAATATAAGGTTGTTCAATAATTTTATTTTACTTATTTCTTTGAAAATTAAAAAAAAAAAGATTACCCAGATGAAAAAAAAAACTTTTTTTCATTTTAAAAACCCTGGAATTTTAATATGGTAGCAAAATGTTAAGAAAAAATTATGACACCGCATGCAATACTTACTCGCGGTAAAATTTCAGCCATAACCACGTCTCACAACCGTGAGATAGGTGGTTACAGTCTGTAAAGGAATCAATACGACGATCCAGCAAAAGCCTCGTGG
>NC_046657.1:24902624-24915259 GCF_010883055.1 Belonocnema kinseyi | reverse complement strand
ATATGTGAGTCAGTAAATTATAATTAAAATTTTTATGAAGACATAAAGTTATTATAAGCTAAATTACAATTAAATACATTTATTTTATTAATATTTTAATTATGTATATATATAGTTATTTTTACCATTAAATCATTAAAATAATTAGAAGATGAAAATAATAAATTTATTTAATTCTAATTTAGTTTATAACTTTATATCATAATATTATTAAACTTATGATTTCAAAATGTATCAAATAGTTTAATATTATTTTATATTATTTGAAAAAATAAAATTTGACATAAACTTTAAATTATTATTCCTGTAACATTGAATAAACCTCATTCTGGTGAAATGTGTCTTCAGTAATTTTATGTAATGATTGAAGAATTAAGAGAAACAAATTTAAATATTAATACATTATAACAATTAATTAAAAATAACAGCTGTTATTGAAAGTTAAAATAAAGACACAGAACGTAAATAATTATCGACGATCGATAAAAGTAGAAATCTAGTTTTTTATTTCGATTAATTTTATACGTTGAAGAAAGATGTCGCCAGTCGCCATAAAATACGTGATTAACTTGACCATTGTAAGATTCAGCGCCCATGCGCTACTAATGTAGGTTACGAGTTTTTGTACATAGGATTTAAGCTTTGGAGAAAGAAAAACATCTATCTTCTTAAATCTTTCAGATTTGATTTAGCGGAAAGTGAGCCATTTTTGTTCAGTAAAAATAATATTATTTAGAACTGTAAAATAATGATTTTAAAAAACATAAATATCTGAAAATTGAAAAATATAAAAAAATTTTAAAAAACGACATGATAGTGTAGTATTTTTATCTGGATTGAAACAATAAGAAGGCCACATTGGGAAATTATCCAGGTGACCTGATCTGTTTCTTTTTTTGAAATATTGCCTTCGGACTACTTGCATAAAGTTAAGAAAAATAAGAATTTTTTACAGTCTTAATTTGATAATGGAGAAATATTTTGGAATTTCAAACTGTTTTTAAAATACTTTCTTTCTTATTTTTTATAGAAAATTGCAATTATTTACCGTTTGTAAACAACATTTTCTTTAAATAAGTATTAGCCAGAATAAATATTAAATTAAGTACCTAAAGAAGGTATACTTTGATCTTTTTCAGTATTCAAACGATACTTTGTGGTATCTCTAAGTCAAAATTAGTAAAATTAAAATAATTATTAGTAAAATTTTATGGATTCTATTAGTAAAGTGAGCCAAGAAAGATTGGTTAGGATCGCCACCAACGCGGGAAAATCGGGAGAACCGGTAGAAAACCGGGATGAAGCCGGGAGATATCCCGTATTTCATAATTTGCGCATTTTGGAATTCTAGAAATTGTCCAACTAGAAATTAAATAATTTTTGAAGTCTTTGGAATAACTGAACTTCAAATTTGCACAACATTAATTTTTTGAGGCCTTGAAATTAATTTTTTTCTGCAATTAATTTCTAGATTAATTTTTGGAGGTTTCGAATTTTAAACTTCACAATATTGTAGTATCACATTCAAATATTCGAAATTTAAGATTTATTTCACTATTGCATAGAGAGAAACTCTTCTATAGCGCCGATTTGGGGGCTGACGGTGGGTGGGAACTAACTTATTGTAGCCCACTCCGATTTTTTTGTTCACGCCTGAGTGATCACCGCTGACCCAGCGCAACTCGCGCAGCTCTTGTTACACCTACCTACGTCGCGGCGTCAATTCACAGAAGGGCTATAGAAGGGAGGGCTATTGAAGGGTTTCACTGTATTTCAAAATTTCATATTAAAGGACTTGATAATCAGTTCTGAATCTAATGATTGTAGGTGTAAACATGAAGCAATTTCGTGCCGAAAAGATTAAAATCACACATTTTCCAAAAATTAAATCACATCCTAGAAATATTTTTATTAGAAAAATTTTAATATTTAACAAAATTTGTTACAATTATTTGCCCTGAATAAGCAAAAGTTTTTTTTATTGTATAGCTCTTATCCTTATAGAAAAAATATTCACGAAAACTAACTAATTAAGTAGCAATTATTTATTTGACATTACGAATTACTTTTTTAATCAGTAATTTTTTATTAAAAATATATAAACTTATTCAGAAATGCAGATAACAATTAAAAAGGAATTTATAAATTTTAGAACATTTTTCTTTTTAATCAAATTAACCAAGTTTCAGTCTCATTTTTTCCAGAAATATGACTTTTCTATCATTAAAGATGGATCTTTAACTACGGACAGCCGTTTTTTGCAGAATAGTTGAATTTTCAACTCATAAAGAAAGTATTTTGAACCAAAAATTTCAACCGGAAAATTTTACCATTCCATTTTTAATAATGTTCATGTTAATTTTTCTATCTTCTGTTCCAAACAATATACTAATAATATTGATTGGACTAGCAGACAGGAAAAATTACATCAAAATTATCAAAAATATAATACTGAAATTTTCCGGTACGAAAATTATTTTGTAAAAAACAATGTACTGTAAACATTGACGGGCATATTTCGCTGAACATCATAATAGTTATTTAGGTGAATAGCTTAATTCTTCGTTATGTAGGGCCTTGGCTGTAGAACTAGTCTACTAAATTTCAAGACTTTGATAAAAAACATTTTGTAAAACGGTAAAAAAGCTGAATATTTTTCAGTCCAGCTAAATTTTCTTGAGCATTTATCTTCTCGAATTTCTACATAACTAAGTTTGATTTATTCGAGGAAAATGTGGAGAGAGGCAGTTATCACCTGCTTCATTTTAGCATCTATAATTGATATTGTTCGTAAGTACAATTTAATTAATATCCAGTGTAAAATTTTAAACCATTCGTGTCAAAATAAATTTTCTTCTCCCAAATAAAAGTGCTAAGCAAAAATAAACGAATGGGAGCCAAATTTTGATAAAGACGCTAGAAGTCTTCATTAATATTGCTTCGCGACACACAGGAATTAGAGCAGAGTCTAAATTTGTATAAATTCTTAAATAAGGAATTAAATCTTTCAATCTGCTATTATTTTTATTTTGTAAGATTTTCAGCCAAGCTCAAATTCAACTGTATTTGTCAGCGCGAATACTATTTAATACTGGTCAATTCTTTTTAATTCTGGATTCGTTGGTACTCACAATATGAGTACTAGCGTGTAGGGTTTAAGGGATCCGTAATAACTGCTTGAGAAATAATAACTTTTAATTCTAATTTATATTCTAATTTCTAAATTTCAAATATTCTAAATTTAAGAATTTTAATTTGCAAATCGTGATAATTGAAAATCTTGCAATCCTAATTCTTTAAAATTCCACTATTATGATAACAAGTTCCAAATCCTATACCATTGAATTGAATAGAAGTCAAAATTGAATAATTTATAATTCTATATTTCAAATAATCGTGAAAATTGTAGAACTTCAATAAGTTTTTAATTTTTTCTCTCCACAATTAAAAATAAATTAGCCCAGAAAATATCTCAAATTATTAAACCTTTGTGATATAAATCTTAAAAATCGAATAATTTGCCATGCCATGTTATTAAAAATCAAGGATTCTCAATGAGAATTCTAAAAAAATTGCAAAAATTTAAATAGTAAATCTATAAAATTTAAGAGTTTTCAATATTGACATTTTACTTTTGTAAATTATGTTTGTATTAATTAACATACTTTTCCACCTTCTGGCAAATTCTGCAAGTAAATGAAAAAAATTTTAATTAAAAAAAGTGAATGTGATTTCTTTGGAAATGTATGCAAATTAGATTTTTTTTTAAACACTTAAACTTAGATTTTTTCCCATTTTTATTTTATTTCGTTCTGTTGGATGCATGATATCTTGTAATATTTAAGGGGCTAAAAATGTTGTTGATAGGATAATTTTTTGATCCAGAAAATATAATATTCACATTTTTCTTGCAAACGCTGCAAGGTATCACAAAATCTCAAATGGTATTCTTTTTGGATCTTATTATGTGCGGAAAATTTTATTAATTTTTTTTCCTATTTTTGTTTTCCAGAAGAATAAGAACATTCTATTTTACAAAAAAAACCTCCTCGCAAATAAGAGAAAAATTATGTTTCTAGGACTATATTATGAGCAGAAGGATCTTATTCAAACAGCAAAAAAACTTCCGTTGATAAATTGATTTTTAGAAGACAACTATTATTAGATTTGAACTTTTTTTTATTTAAGCTAATAAAATTTCGCATTGAATCGTCATGGTTGATCTAAAAATTCTTATCTATTTTTTTGATCATTAAATGACAAAGATGGAAAAATTTGACTTTTGAAGTATACTGGTTTGCAAATAATGCTTTGATTTAATCAAAAATGCCTAGAAAATGTAAAACAACTATTTAAAAAATGTCCAGTAACAAGGTACATGTTGAAAATTTATTTCATTTGTGATAAACAAATAAGTAAATAAAAATGATTTCGTGGGGATTGGCGGCGATTCGTTACTTCATTCGAAATAAATTTGAACAATTTATGGACAAAAAGAGTTTTTTATTCGAATTCATAAATGTTGAGAAATAATTTGTTATTTTAAAAGAAATTTTTATAATCAAATATCCATATCAGATATTTTTAATGGAATAAATCAAGTTTTTCTATGGGATCGATCACATATTACTTGGAAATAAAACCTAATTATAATATTTTGCCACTAAATAAAAAATTTAAATTGTTTAAGTTACCTAAATTAACAAATGCACTATTTGGATATTTTTGGAGGTACAAACTTGATTTTTTCGATGCAATTAACTGTAACTGAGTAAGTTTTAAATGTTTAGGAACATTTTGATGACAGCAAACATTTTTTTATTTTAAGCGATAATCGCTTAAACAAATTTTGATTATTTTATGCATTTATAAATAAAATACCACTTTATCAATGAATTAAATGCCCGTTATTTATCAATGATTCTTTGCTATGAATTGAGAGCATTTTATAATTGTTTAATTGAAATTAATTAACAAATTCATTATTATCATTATTATTAACAATGTAGTAAGAATTTTTTGCGTCTAATGCATTTGTAAATTAAAATTTGTTTATTGTGGAATATAATTTAAATTACTTAGTAATAATTCCTTGCCATACTTTCATAAAAATAAAGACTTACTAAAGAATCTTAATAACTACTGGACTTCTTTTTCGGCTAATGGAATTGATCGGTTTATTTTGAAAATTACCTACTACGATAAAATGATCAGAGTCAGTACGAAAAAAAAAGTTTCAATTATAAAAATTTGTTTAAACAGTTGTTGTTTAAAATAATTAATTCTTTGCTGCCGTCAAAATCTTCTTAAAATTTTAGAAGTTAGTTATTTACAGCTAATTGCATCGAAAAAAAAAATAAAGTTTATACGTCCAGAAATAACCAAATAGTGCATTTGTTAAATAAGGTAGTTTAAACAATGATTATTTTTTATTCAGTAGCCAGATATTGAAATTATGTTTTATTTCCAACTAATATATAATCGATTCTATAGAGAAACTTTATTTATTTCATTAAAAATATATGATATGGATATTTGTTTATAAAAATTGATTTTAAAAGAACCAATTATTTATCAACATTTAATAATTCAAATAAAAAATTCTTTTTGTCCATATTTTGTTTAAATTCAGGGCGAATCAAGTGACGAATCTTTGTCAATCCCCACGAAACCATTTCTTGTTCCCTTATTTGTTTATAACTAATTCAATGCATTTTTCTTAATTTGCACTGCTATTGGGCATCTTTTTTTATTTGTTGCTTGATGTTTTTTAGGTATTTTTAATTGAATCAAGGCATTTTTTTAATCGGTATACTGCAAATCAATTTTCTTTTAATTTTTGTTATTAAATAAAAAAAAAATTAACAAAAATGGAAAAATTGGACATCAGAGTTCGATTCGAAATTTCATTATCTTTCATTAAAAAAAAATAAAATAAAATTTGATAATAATTGTCTTCTGAAAATTAATTTGTCCACGGACGTTTTTTAACCCTACTATGCGGCATGACAAATCCAAAAACTTAACAAAAGAGGGCGATTGTGAAACATTATTAACTTTATTTAAACAACGACAAGGCAATTTTTTGGAACTTCTTAAAAATAGAAACAGAAGAATTATTTATTTGACATTATATTATGTACTTTGACGCGTTGAATACGAAACTCATAGTGAAAATTGGTACAAATTTAATTTTCAACTAAAAACAACCAAAAACCTACAAAAGTCATCGTCTTTACATTTATCTTCAAAATAATTAAAAATTTCGAAAAACAAGTCGGTTTTATAAGGTCGTAAGCTAACCGTACAAATTAAAAAATGGGCTCTGCGAATTTTTGGCGCTAATTATGGTTTTTTATTTTTTTCTAATGCAAATTGTTGTCAATATACCAAATACTCCTTTATATTAAAAGTTAGATGCTTACCTGAATTATTTAAAGAATTTAATACTATTATTAAAATACAAAAAATAATTGTATAAATAATTATTTATTATCTTCAATGATGCTTATTTCGAATAATGCTAGAAAGTTTCGTTTTTTTTCAATGTTCAACTTTTTGTCCACTTGGTGGACATGAAATGAAATATTCTAATTTTTTTTGAATTCTTACAAGAATAATCATATAAATTTAAAAAATACAAATTAATGTGAAAAGGAGATATTTATTTCACTGGAAGAAGAATTTTGTTTAACAGCATTAATTGTCACCATACCAGCTGAAAACAGGACAAAAATTTGAACATTTCACAAAAAAAAACGCAACTACTTAGCATCAACGTTTTGGCTGATTTCCAATTATATTGAGGTCCATAATTAATTAAAGTTGAAAAATTAATTGTTGAAATAATGTATTGTTGTGCTTAATAATATTCAATTAAAAAATGCAAGACGGTTTCATTTTTTCTGATTTTTAACTGTTTATCTCATTTTCAATTAGAGTGAGGTAGATAAATAATTAAAGTTGTAAAATTAATTGTATTGTTTATTTATTATTATTGTTAATAACACTTCATTTAAATAATGCTAAAAATTGCGGGTTTTTCTAAAATTTTAAACTTTTTGTCCACTTTGTACTCAGAGTGAGGTGATAATTAAAAAAATCTAAAAAATGCAATTGCTTAAACAAATTATGATTGTTTATAACTATGCTCTCCGATGTTGATGCTACGTAATTGTAGTTTTTTGTTAAATGTTCAACTTTTCGTCCAGTTTTCATTTAGTAAAGTAATAATTAATGCAAGTTAAATAATAATAGTTCTTTAATTAATTTATTATTGTTTGTAACTACCTTTTCTCATATAAGTCCAATGACACTGATATTTTTTCTTGAATGTTCACATTTTCTCAGCCTTTTATTTATTATTAACAATAATAATAAATTATTTAAACAATTATATTTTCAACTTTAGTTATCCATCTCACTCTAAATGAAAATTGAATAAAAAGCTTAAAACCACAACAAAACCGCATCTCCTACAACAATTTGCATTAGAGAAACTTAAAGAAATCATAATTTGACCCAAACACTCGCAAGAATTATTTTTTCACTTGTAGGGTTAGTTTATGACCCTATAAAACAGACGTGTGGGGGGGGCTATGTGGAAAACAATATTTAATTTATATTTTTAAGCTTATTGTAAAGAGAAATGTTGTAGATAACTATATTTTTTCTTAAGATAAAAATTCAGAAAGCTAAAATGGCCAAAACAATCTTTTAAAAATTTAACTCTGAGCAGTTTTGAAAAAAAGAACTTTAAAATCGGTTAAAAATACGACCTGCAGGACTTTATGAACACTAAATTTCCATTATAGACGACTTTGGTCAAAGGTACGTGAATCTTAGGCGGCGCCATTTAGACGCTGTCATTTGAAGGCCGCCATATAGGCGGCAGGTTGTTTAGGTGATGGACATTTAGGCGCAGGAAGTTTAGGCGCACAGACGTTTAGGCGCATGAAGTTTAGGCGCCAAGGTGGTTAGGCGCAGGAAGTTTAGGCGCTAAGACGTTTAGGCGCATGTAGTTTAGGCGCCAAGACGTTTAGGCGCTGCACGTTGAGGCGCCAGCACGTTTTGGCGCGGGATGTTTAGGCGCCGAGAGGTTTAATCATTAGAAACACAGAGGTGCCAAAGCTTGAATATTATTTGGATGTATGCAACATGTTATATTATGTGAAGGGTGGAAGTCCAAAAGGCGCTAGCGACATTTTGACGAAAATGGGTTTATTGGTCCAAAAATGATATCAATGTCAATTACACATCCTGCTGAAAATATTCTCTCCAAATCACATTTTTAAGTATAATAATAAAAAGGTGGTATGCCGCAGGATATCAAGGAAGATGCTGTACTTGACCCCCGTGCAGGGTCTTCTTGCAATTTTTGTAATATTCTGGCCTTTTACAAGTAATAGTTCTCTTATTAAGAATTTCCTAATAATTAAAATGGAAACATTGCAATTTTCAAATTAAAATATTACGATACCACTACTATCTTAACCTATAACTTGAAAACTTTTCAAGTTTTCTCATTTCATTTAAATATGAAGTTTTTTTGGTCTTTGTTTAACTTTAATTAAAAAGAAGCTTTTGTATAAATCTAGAAAATATGAAGTTCACAAGAATCTATTAATAATTATTTAATGAGTAATGAACCTACACATAATTTAATAATTATTTCCATTAAAATATATGTACATATAATTTTGAAAACTGAATTCAAATACTCATTTTGCAACATTGATAACATTTTGAAAATTATGAAATTGGAATAGGGAAATTTTAAATAAATATAAACTTTTATTATACAAATCATATCACATTTTACATAACATAACCTCAGATAAAATAATACATTTATTTTCTTAGTAAAACAATATTTATCTTGAATCTTCACGTATTTTTATATTTTGAAGAAAATTAATCAGCTAATAATAATTAACGATTCAATCACTCAAAAAGCATTAAATAAATTGTTTTCATTAAATGATTCAAATAATTTTTATTCCACATATATTTTTTTCTAAATTTGTACCTGCCTTTCTCTTACTGGGCTTTAGTAAATAACTAAAAATTAATTAATCATTTAACAAGATAAAGAAGCATCAAAGAATTATTTTAATTAAAATATAAATTATTCTTTTTTTATATTTGACTTGAAACTCAAAATAGCATTTATAAAAAATGTAATTCATTGTTTCAGTTCACCTTTGAAACTAATTGCAGGATAAATTGAAATATTTGTAAAAGTAATTTTGAAAAAGGAATTCAGGTAGTCTGAAATATAACAGTAAGGTGGCGCCACATAATCTAATTGCAATTTTAAACGAGGGATCGAAGTGATTTTTTTTAAAACGCTTTCGTAGTTTTCTTTTCTTTTTTCATCAAAAATTGGGCCTCTAATTTACTCTCGTTTCGTAAACATACGTTGAGTTCGAATTTTTTAAAAGCCTGTCTTAATGCTTCAGATAAGCCTTCTGCGTAATAACTTTATATTAAGGGTAGTAGATATTAATCCAAATTTTTGACTTAATTCATCATGACAGTTATAATTCAAACATTGAACTGACCAAATTGCTTTTTTGCCAGTTTGTAATAAATCTCTATTTTTACTTATTTTTAATGGATTAGCCTAAGTAATTAAGAGTGTTATCATTTTATATTTCATAATTAAATTGTAGAGATTCTTTTATGCCATTAAAAGTGTTAATCAGGGCACGCATTTTATCCGTAGGTACTATATGAAAAATGTCATCCATGTATCGTTTAAAGAAAACTGGTTTAAAAATAAGTTTCGATAAAGCTCTATTTTTAATATTTTCTGGCACAATTTTCGCTGCAATTGTAGGTAAAGGTAATCCGATAGGACAACTTGAAATTTCTCGGAAGTATTTTTACTTTACAGATATTAGAAATTTTGGAATTAAATGTTTTAGTTAAATTTTTGTATAATTGAATTTTGTTCTATGCAGTCTGAAACGAAATCTAAACGTATGTTGTCAAACCTAGGTAAATTTAGTGAGATTAATGAGTGTGGTAACGGTACACTTAAGGCTTTGGCATTTTATTCAAAACTCCAACTATCTGATTAAGATCGAATCAAAATATTTAAATTATTAAAAGAGAGATTTTTAATCAAAGAAAATAGATATAGGTAATGAAGAGTAAAAAAATGATTTAAGAATTAATCAAGTGTAAAAATATTAAATTCAAAAACTCTAATAAAGTTACAGACAAAGTCAGAAACTATCAAAACAATTACGAAGATCTTATCTTGGAAAGGGTTATCGGTTTAACCAACATTATTTCTTCGAGTATGGCATGGGTGCCTCTCCCCTCCCCCTTTCCGAGACAATAAAGAGGTTTGATGCGTTGAGCATAATACGAGATCTGTTTAAAAAATACGGGGAATGAGGCCATAAAAAATGTACTTTATTTGGAAGTTAAACGCCTGGGTCATCTTCCAAATACTTTCCTCCCCAACGCACACACTTATCCCAACGGTGTTTCCAAATGTTGAAACAGTCCTGGTACGCTTCTTTTGTGATGGCTTTTAGCGCCTTCGTCACATTTTCCTTAATCTCCGAAATCGTCTCAAATCTTCCTACTTTGAGGGTTTTTTTAGGTTTGGAAACAAGAAAAAGTCACTAAGAGAAAGGTCAGGTGAGTATGGGGGGGGGGGGGGGAAAAAAACAGTAGTCGAGTGTTTGGCCAAAAACTCACGAGTTCTGAGTGCCGTAGGCCGTGTTGAGCATGGCAAATGTTTCAGTTGCAGATTTCCCGAGTTTTACACAAAATTTCACAGCAATTCGTTGCTCTTTCAGGCTTTTCATTTTACATCCGCCAAACAAAAAAAAACTCTTTACTTAAAACCATTTAGCTTATCAAGAAATGAAGATATCTGCGACTGGAATACTTCGTTTTAAACAGCTGATCTGTACGAACTTAGCGACAGCAAGCGGATTCTTCTGAAACCAACTCGAGGCGCGAAATTTAAACAGTCCTCGTATTTTCTGAACAGACCTCGTATTTCTGTAACCAGTCTAAGGATTGCCTTCGCGTCCCTGCAATAATTTGGAAAGGGGTAAGGATTTGATCCACTCACAAGCGTGCCTTCCTGCTTTCACCAGAAGTGGTAAAAGATTGATAGTTTCACCAGCATTATTTCTGTGAACAGCGAAAGGGGTGCATAAGATTCGTATATTTATTATGAAATAATTTAAAACTTTCACTCATATTTAAAAAAATTATGAAACCTAAAATGTGTATTATTACAAGATTTACAATTGAGCATGTGGATTCCATAATGTCTTTAGCAATCGGTCTCGCTCTCGTAGTACCGCGTGCCTAGCCGAAACAGGGAAAAATTTCCGAAAATTATCAACTTGTGAAATTATAAGAGATAATAATAGAGCAATGTGTGGATCGAAGAGCCGCACAACTTTTAATCCGTAATTTTTTGATTAAATTGATAGCTTTTTTACATTCCATTTTATGTTTCATGATTTTTTTTAATAAGAATGAAAGTTTTAAATTATTTCATAATAAATATACGAATTTGATTTACCCCTGTGACTGCTCACAGAAATAATGCTGCTGAAATTAATAATCTTTACCCACTTCTGGTGAAAGCGCGAAGGCACTCTTGTGACTGGATCAAATCCTTACCCCTTTCCAAATTATCGGAGGGATGCGAAGGCAACCCTTTGACTGCTTACAGAAATAGTATACTTAACAAATTTTGATAGTTTCTGACAATGTCTGTAAGTTTATTAGAGTTTTTGAATTTAATCTTTTTTTTTTGGTTTCATAATAGATCTATGAGTACTTTTGCGACATTATAGTTTTGCTCTTCTCCGACATTTTTATGCAATTTTCAATACTTGTAATTACATAATTAGATGGGATGTTTTCAGAACTACCATAGATACCAAATTTAATGCCTAAAGTTAAGTTTGCAGCTACCTGATCTGGACTTGTTACACTTAATAAATTCTTAATCAATTTTTTATTCTTTATTCCCTGTATCTATCTTCTTTTATTTATAACTTGTCTTTTGATAATTTAACTATTTTGATTCGATCATAATTAGATAGTAGCTCCAATTATCTCCCGGGGTTAGCCGAATCCGCCGATTGTACCTCATAGCCGAACGCTCACGATGTGAATCGGAGAACTTCGTGTTCCCCGCTAAACTGGTCAAGATTCATGTATGGATACGTGTTTTCCAGAGTTTTTTTTGGGAGGCAAGAGTGGGAATAATTGGCTAAAGTGTACATTTTTTATGATATTCAACTGACAAATTATAAAAGTTATTAGTGTACATTATGGTGGTCCAAAATCATACCTGTTGTAATTTTTTTTGGATTAGAGGGAATGCCACCCCCACCCCTTCATTTCATGTAATTGCCGGAAAAATAATTTCCTCCAAGTTTTAGCCAAACCTTTTAATATTAAGACGTGCCGCAAAGGCTCTGAAAATTTGATAAGATTAACATGGGGAAGTTTTATTTTTCGGAACCATGGACTTCAGGTTTCTAGATTTAAACTTAGCTTGCGGGAGATATTAAGAATTCGTTAAGAAGTCTCTAATCAATCATTTCCATTAAATTATTTTAAATTTTGAGCACTCCCCCCCCCCC
>NC_046657.1:24881802-24902614 GCF_010883055.1 Belonocnema kinseyi | reverse complement strand
CCTTGTGGAGCCCCGAAAATGCCCCAAAAAACTGAAATTGACATTCATGCCAAAAATTATATAATAATTTTTTTTCTTATCACTCATTGACAGGTAGATTTTTTATGTTTGATTGAACAATTGGACATTTTTAAGAATAGTGATCTTTGTTTCAAGCATTTTGTATTTGTTTAAACAATTAATTATTATTAAGTTGTAAATTTTTCTTAAAAATAGGTATAAAACTCTATTTCAATTCTCCGATCAAACATAAAAAATTTACATTCCAATAAGTAAGTGCAAAAAAAAATTATTCAAACAAATATAATTTGTTTAAACAATTGTTAATTAGTAGCAAGCTAAGTTTAAATTCAGAAACCTGAAAACAATGTCTCCGAAAACCAAAATTTCCCGATGTTAATCTTATGGGATTTTCAGGGCCTTTGCGGCACGTCTTAATATTAACCGATTTGGCTCAAACTTGGAGGGAATTTTTTTCCGGCAACCTCAGAAAATGGGGTAGGGGCATGTCCTCTATTCGAAAGTCGACTGTTTGGACCTCCCCAGTGTACATCACTAGTTTAAAAATATTTCACAACAATTTTACAACGCTTTTAAATATTTCCTAAGATTTAAAGGATTTCAAACATTTTAAAAAGGGTACAGTACACCATATTTTAAAGATTGTAAAACATTTGGAAGATTTGAAAATATTTCACTAAGATTTCAAAGAATTCGATGAATTTAACGAATATAAAAAATTGAAAAATATTTTTAAAAATTTCACAAAAATTTCCCAAAGATTTTAAACATTTCATAAAGATTGCAAGGATTTCAAGATTTGAAAATGGCATTTACACCAGATTTCAAAATTTGCACAAGGATTTCAAAGACATCCAAAAATTGTAAAGCTTTCAAAAGCTTTCAAATATTTCATAAATATTTCAAAGATGTTAAAATAACAAATTTGGTTTTAACACATTTGAGAAAATTTTAAAGATTGTGGAGATTTCAAACATTTTACAAAAATTAAGAATTACTCCAAAAGAATTCACAGAAAATTAAAGATTTTACAAAGATTTTAAGGAGTTCAAGAGATTTCAACGAATTCACAAAGATTTCAAAAGGTTTCAAAGATTTCATAAAGATTTCAAGGATTTCAAGGATGACTTGTGTTCGCAAAAAATGAGGAATTAATTTATTTATAGCTCTTTTTTCTTATAAATAGTTGGCCTTGTAAATGTATAATAATATACTTGATTTATAAAAAATTTGTATTAAGTTCAGGGCACCAACAATTTTTGTCCCAACACTGTAACTTGTATTACCAAGCCGAATGTGAGGCGGAAACGAGACGATTAAAAAAAATGAAAAACCTATAGATATTTTTGAATCTAATTCAATCCCAGTTTTGACCTTATTAAAACAGAATATTTTCCTATTTTTACGTTTAATTTTGAATGTTTCTAAGTCGAGTTATTAAGCACTATGCCGTTTCTCACATTTCTAAGAATTCTCACCATTTAGTATATAAGGAACCTTTAAACCCCTTCTCACAGCGTGTTAGTTACATGAGCAAATGTGATGTGTATAGTGTGCAATGTGAGTTGGTGGAGTTTCACGAAGGGTTACGAACTTGTCATTTTTGTATTTTCGACCGTCACATTTTTTTCTAATGACTCATAATTTTTAGTATAGTCTTTAGAAAATTTCAGAATCCTCTCTTTGAAAATGTGAAAAAATTATTTCAATCTTTCTAATAATTGACATTATGGTCTTGCTTCAATTTAATATAGTGAATTTTAAATATCACATTTTCTTTTACAAGTTTTGTAAAACTTATATTAATTTTCCAAAGTAAATTTTTCACAGAATATTAATAAAGACTATACCACTTTTTAATATACATACCCGATTTCCTTAAATCGTAAAAGGTTATACTAAATTGTAATATCGTTTTTAACGTTTTTTGTAACTAAATTTCTATGGGTGTAGTAAAAAAACATCTTGGTCAGTTCAATGTTGGAATAATAACTCTCATAATGAGTTAAGTAAAAAATTTGGATTAATACCCACTACCCTTAATAAAAAGTTATTACGCGGAAGGCTCATCTAAAGCATTAAGACAGGCTTTTAAAAATTGCGAAATCAACGCATGTTTACAAAACAAGAATACATTAGAGGCCCAATTTTTAATGAAAAAAGAAAAGAAAACTATGACAGCGTTTTAAAAAAAATCACTTTGATTCCTCGTTTGAAATTGCCAATAGATGATGTGGCGCCACCTGACTGTTATATTTTAGACTACCTGCATTCCTTTTTCAAAATTACTTTTAGAAATATTTCAATTTATCCTGCAATTACTTTCAAAGGTGAACTGAAGCAATGAATTAAATTTTTTATAAATGCTATTTTGAGTTTCAAGTCAAATATAAAGAAGAATAATTTATATTTTAATTAAAATAATTCTTGGATGCTTCTTTATCTTGTTAACTGATTAATTAATTTTTAGTTAATTACTAAAGCCAAGTAAGATCCCGCGTGTAAAATTGCTATTAGATTATTTGGTCCGAGACCTTCATTTGAAAAGTGGTAACCTTCATCTTGGTAGTAATGTAGTATAGTAGGAAGCGACTACATTGTTTCTAATTTTATTGCTGTAGGCTATTCTCCAATATGTCAAAATTCTCCACGTTCGTGGCGCCACCTTACAGTTATATTTTGAACTATAATTGAAGTATTTTAAGTATCGTTAATCAGAGGGCGCTTTTTGTGTACAAATTAAAATTCGTTTCCAATCCTTCAATGGAACCATAATACGTCTTGTGTTTGAAATTGTGACTGCAGAGTATTAATTGTTTGAGTAACTGATAATTATTTTTTTTTAAAGTGTTATACTATAAAAAAGAATTCATGTATTTTTTTAGTTTGATTATAACACCTTTAATACACGTAAAATCTGTGACTACCTGAATTCCTTTTTCAAAATTACTTTTACATATATTTCAATTCATCCTGGAATTAGTTTAAAAGGTAAGCCAAAAACAATAAATGAAATTTTTTAGAAATGCAATTTTGAGTTTCAACTAAAATATAAAATATGAATGATTTATATTTTCTAAATAAAATAAATCTTTAATGCTTTTTTATTTTGTAAACTGATTAATTAGTTATTAGTTGATTACTAAATCCAAGAAAGAAAAAGGAAAGTTTAAATTTAGAAAAAAATATATGTGCAATTAAAACTATTTCAATCATTTAATGAAAACAATGTATTTAATTCTTTTTATGTGATTGAATCGTTAATTATTATTAGCTGATTAATTTTGTTCAAAATATGAATATAAGTAAAGATTCAAGATAAATATTGTTTTACTAAGAAAATAAATTTATTATTTGCTCTATGTTTATGTTATTTAATATGGGATATAATTTTTATAATAAACGTTTTTAGTTATTAAAAATTTACTGATTTCAATTTTATAATTTTCAAAATGTTTTCAATGTTTTAAAATAATTTCCTGAACTCCGTCTTCAAAATTATATGTCAATATGTTTCAAATTTTTATTGAATTATTTAAAAATATTATGCATACTTCAAATTTTCAGCAAACATAGGGTAAAAATTATTTTGATTTTTCGATAAAAATAATTTATAACTGCTTTTTATATTATAAACTGAATAACTAACTATTGACTAATTGATTTTTTTCAAACCTAACATAACATTTTTTTATTAAGTCCCATAAATTGGTCATTTGCATTAAGGTAATTAAATTAAATATTGGCTATTATTTTCATAATATTTTTTTTCAATATCTGCATTACAATAATTTTTTCCAATATTTTCGGTGTTTCAAAATGAGTATCTGAATTTAGTTTTCAAAATTATATGTACATACATTTTAATGCAAATAATTATTAAATGACGTGTATGTTCATGACTCATTAAATAATTATTAATATATTCTGGTAAATTTATTTTTTATAGATTTAGATAAAAGCTTTTAATTAATGAAAGTTAAACAAAGACAAGTTCAAGTTAAAAAAATAATAGAAGTGAAAATGATTTAAATGGTTTTATAAAACTAATCTTTTAAAGCTTTGTTTTAAAAATTTTCAATTAAAATAATTGTTTAAGGCTTTTTTAGGTTGTGACCTATTTAATAATTTTTAGCTGATTAATTTTAAAAACAGTATTCGATTACATAGAGATTTAATTTAAGGTATTTAAAATTAACTAACATGATTTAATTATTTTCTTTCAAATAATGTAATTAAATATTAGCTATTACTTTGATAATAAAAGTTCATTTTCTCTTTAGAATACCTCTATTATAATTATATAATTTTTCTGATGAAAAGTTTAATAATACATTAGACATATAAAAATGCTGTTTCAAATTTAAAGAAAATATAAATTAATAATTATAAGAATTATTCAATGAAAATGATTTTTTAATTTTTGGAACTGATTAACTGTTAATTGATTATATTAAAACTTATGATCTTTGGAATTAGTTTTAAACTTTATTAATAAATCAAACTTCAGCAAATGAAAGCTCAACTTTGAAAAAAAGATATTAAGTAAATATTATTTGAATGCTTCAGTGAAAATGATATTTAAATGATTTTCACATTGTGGAATCATTAATTAATTATGGGCTGAATAATTTTTCGAAATATTATATTAAATAAAGATTAAAATCTTGTTTCTTAAAATTAGGTGATAGAAATTGATTATTTATTTGAATGTTACATGATGTTATAAAATTGAATATTGTATATAATTTGCACAATAAAAGTTTATTTATATTTAAACATCCTTCTTTCAATTACATAATTTTTCAAATGATTCTGATGTTGTAAAACGAGTATCTGCATTCAATTTTTAAATTTATATGTTAATATGTTAAATTGGTATATAAGGTAAATAAAGAATTAAATTTTCAGAAATAAAAGTAAAAATTTAAAAAAAAAGCAAAAGAAAAATGATTTCAATGTCTAAATAAAAAAGATAGTTTAACTCTTTTTAGGTTATTAATACATTAATTAATTATTATCTTATTTTTTTAAAATAGTAAATTACATCAAGTTTAAAATGTAATATCTTTTGAGAAATCCAAGCTCAAATTTGAAAAAAGATATTAAATAAATATTATTAGAATGCTTAAGTGAAAATTGTAGTTTAATGCTTTTCATATTATGAAATAATTAATTACTTATTAGCTGAATAATTTTTTTGAAATATTATTTAAATAAAGATGAAAATTTAGTTTTTAAAAATTTGCATAATAAAAGATTATTTATATTGAAATGTCCCTATTTCAATTGCATAATTTTTCAAATAATTCTGATTTTTTTAAATGGGCATCTGCATTCAATTTTTGAATTTATATGTTAATGTGTTTTAATTTTTACTAAAATTAGTATAAAAGGATACTTATGAATCAAATTTTCAGAAATGAAAGTATAAATGTTTTTAATGTTTAAATTACCTCTATTCCAGTGACCAATTTTTTAATAAAATTTTGCGGTATTAAATATATATTTATTTTTCCTAGGATAGTTTAAAATGTTATTAATAACTCAAATTTTCTGAAAAATTCAGAATTGAAATTATTTGAATGAATAGCTGAAAATAATTCTTTAATGCTTTTTATGTTATAAACTGATTAATTGATTATTAGTTGATTAATTTTTTTAAATATTAAATAACATGAGGATTGCATTGTAATTCTTTTCGATTGAATTACATAAATAGGTTATTCACTTTAAGGTAATATAATTGAATGTTACATATGGTTTTTATAATGAAAGCTTATTTAAATTTAAAATACCCCTATTCCAGTTACCAAAGTTCTTAAATTGATAAAAATAATTATTAAATGATGTTAGTGTTATTTAGTCAATTATTAATTATTAGCTGAATAATTTTGTTCGCAATGTTTAATTACATAAAGATTGCAATGAAATTTTGTTCAATTGAGTAACAAAAATTTGCATAATAAAAGTTTATTTATTTCTGAAATGCCTTTATTTCAATTATGTAATTTTTGTAAGTGTGTGAGATTTGGAATGATTAACTGAGTTCATTACCCAAAAATATATTTTAACTTTTCTGAAATCAGTTAATAATGTCATTAATTATTTTAATTTTTATAAAAATATAAAGTAGAAATTATTTTAATACATCAATCAAAATTATTATTCGTTGATTCTTATGTTATAAACTGATTAATTAATTACACGGTCACACACGAAAAATTGTCATGATCTGGGGACGCAATATGTGTTTTCTTATGGATTTTGACGTTTCACACTGACCTAAAAAAAAACTCGAAAAAATTAGTCTTTCCTGTTCTGGAGATGAGGCATATCGGTTCTAATGTTTTTCGATGCACTGAATGCGAATAAGCTGGCAGGATTGATCCCACACGTCGTCCTTAGAAACTAATCTAAAAAAACTTAATAAAATAATATAAAATTGTGATATACTGTCGTGAAGGCTACATCTTTAAGTTGCTTCTTTAGCGATCAGAATAAAGACACGTGCTGATAATATTTTCATTCTGAAGGTGTACATATTCTTAGTGTTGCAGTTCCCCATTGGGCACTGAATTTGGCGACGTCTTTACGACATCGTTACGACATCTTTACGACAACTTTACGAAACCCTATGTCAATATCGTCAAGGTGTCTTTACGATATCGTAAATGAGTCGTATGATCTGACTATGTCTTTACGATATCGCAAAGATACCGAAACGACATGGACTTAAGATTTCGTAAAGTTGTCGTAAATATGTCGTAACGATGTCGTAAAGACGTCGCCAAATCTTGTGCCCACTAGATCACTACTTGATTTTACATTTTTTTTCACGTTCTGATTGAATCTAACTAGACGACATGTCAACCTTGGCAGATCGAAGGAACCGAATGGAGCATCTGCAAAGTACCCGTGAAGACCCCATTGGGTCCCCATTCGGTTTCTTTTTAGAAAACTCGAAAAAACAGCAAGATCAACTTTGAAACTGTTGAAATTCGGATACTACGTTACATTTTCTACTGGAAACTCACAGAGTAATCGCAACTTTTTTTGTAGCTGTAAGAAGCTAAAAAAAATATGTAAGATACCCAGTGGGCACAAAATTTGGCGACGTCTTTACGACATCGTTACGATATCTTTACGGCATCTTTACGACATCCTATGTCCATGTCGTTTCGATGTCTTTGCGATATCGTAAAGACATCGTCAGATCATACGACTTATTTCCGATATCGTAGAGACACCTTAATGACATGGACATAGGATGTCGTAAAGTTGTCCTAAATATGTCGTAACGATGTCGTAAAGACGTCGGCAAACAATGTGCCCACTGGGATCTATAACTCCTGGTGACTGCTACTTACAGATGATGCGTTTGTAGTGTAGCAGTCAACAGGCGATACACGTCTTATATTTTTTCAAACTTTTTACCGTTGCAAAAAGAACTATCGCAATTATTCCGTGACCTTCTATCCTGAATTTTAACGTAGAGTCCAAATTTCAATCATTTAAAAGTTAATTGTGCTGTTCGTTTTAGTTTTTTTAAAAAAGAACCGAAACGGGACCCAATGGGGTCTTTACGGGTACTTTATAGAGGCTCCATTCGGTTCCTTCAGTCCGCCAGGGAAAGAAATTGACTAAATGTCTTGAGTTTGATTGCTTTCCACTATATCGTAACCTTTTCTCTTGAAATTATCGATGTAAAGGGTTTCGCCTTCATTTCTTCTCCTTTCCAATATATTTCTTTTCAGCATCCAACAAAAATCAGCTATCATAACTTCATCCCATCTACCCTGATACCGTTGCCTTGTTCCATGACTTTTATATCTTGATGGAACCGTTCGCCTTGTGCTTCACTGTAATCGCCAACATTGTCGCGAAATCTATTCAAATCTGAATCGAGGAAGTGTAACTTTAGATTCATCAAACACCCCAATTTTTTTTAAATTCATTACCATCTGATCTATAATTTTTTACTGGTTAGTACTTTTGTTGTTCACAGGAAATAAGAAACGATTAAACTGGAGCGATTTGAAATGTGTACCTTAGAATTCCCGATTGACAAAGTTGTATTTCAATTGATAAAAAGAGATATTTCGGGTTTCACTCGTGTAAAAAACTATGAATCCTTTTTCGACGTTTCGTGAACATTGCAGTTCACATCTTCAGGGCTGACCTGAAACTGAGGTATCAGGTCATGATGTTCTTAGGTATACCTTCTACAATGCCTGTGATTGGCCAGAGCGCCCCACTGTGGGGACTAGTCAAACTTGATTGGCCAATCCAGTCTGTTTTAAAAAATACGGGAGAACGGAAAGCCAATTTGGATTGGTATTATATCCATTGTCCCTATTGATGTTATTGGGGTGCTTGAAGATATCGATTGCTTCTACATGTCTTCTTGGAAATTTGTTGTGTGTTTTTGCAATGACTGTTGTTTCATTAAATAAAATGTTATGTCCTGTTTCGATATGATGTTCAGCTAGCGCTGATTGCGTGAGATGTTTTAGCCTGACTTTACTTTCATGTTCCTTTATACGTTGGCTCACCGCTCTCCCGGTTACTCCAATATAGACTTTGCCACAAAAACAAGGGATTTTATATACTCCTGGATCACTGAAGGGTGCCTTTTTATCTTTAAGGTTATTTAGTAGTTGTCCTATTTTCGCAGGTGGTTGAAATATGGTTTGGATGTTGTGTTTGTCGAGAATTCTTCCTATTTGTTCTGTGACACCTTGGATGTAGGGTAGAGTGGTGGTCATTGTTTTCTCTCTTTCTTTCGTAGGTTGTGTTGACTTGCTTTTTTGAGTGTGTTTTCTTATTGCTTTATCAATTTGTTTGTGTGTGTAATCGTTCTGTATTAGGATTTGTTTAACGTTTTGTAATTCCTTTTGTAAGATATCTTTTTCTGTTATGGAGGCAGCTCTGTATACAAGGGAGTTGATGACCGATTGTTTTTGAGATGGGTGATAGTGGGTGGAGGCATGTAAGTATCTGTTTGTATGCGTGGGTTTTCTGTAAACTTAATGTCCTAATGTGTTATCAGATTTTTTGTAAACTAATACGTCCAAGAAAGGAAATTTTCCGTTTTGTTCGAACTCCATGGTGAACTGGATATTAGGATGTAATTGATTGATAAAATCTAAAAACTTATTTAGTTCATCTTGTCCATGTCGCCAGATGACAGATGTGTCATCAACGTAACGGAACCAGAATTCTGGTTTAAGTTTTGCTTGGTTAAAGATTTTAGTTTCTAGATGTTTCATAAAGACATTGGCTATTACAAGTGAGATTGGGTATCCCATTGCTGCCCCTGAGGTTTGTTCGTAGAATTGGTTATTGAACGAGAAGTAAGTATTATTGAGACATTGTTCTATCAATGGCACAAGCTCGGAAGGGAAGTTTGTGAATGATTTAATAATATTTATTGTATCCGAGATTGGTACTTTCGTAAAAAGAGATACTATGTCGAAACACACTATGATGTGAATCTGTTGCATCTTTTTAATAAAGTCAAATGAGTTTTTGACGTGAGTGATGGCGTTTCCTGTAAAAGGATTTAGTTTTGCAGCGAGGAAACGTGCTAGGTTGTAAGTTGGTGAGTTTATTGCGCTGACGGTCGGTCTGAGTGGAATGGTTTCTTTATGGATTTTTGGGAGCTCGTAAAGTTTTGGAGAGATGGGATTAGTAGGTATTAAGTTAGATATTGTTTGGCTGTTAAGTTTAGAGTTCTTGAGAAGAGTCTTTGTTTTACTGGCTATTGTTTTTGTGGGGTTCTTTTTAAGTTTTTTGTATGTATCGTCAGTTAGAAGGTCCATGATTTTGTTGTTATAGTCTTCGTTATTCATTATTACTGTCGTGTTGCCTTTGTCTGCGGGTAATATTATAATATCTTTATTTTGATTGATTTCTTTAATTGGGTTTTTTTTTGTTTTGTCAAGTTTGAAGATGGAACTTGAGCTTGGCGTAAAATGTTGGCCGTCCTGCGTCGTATGTCATTTGCTTTTTTGGGTGGAAGGGTATATATTGTGCATTCTAAATTGCTGATTATTTCTTCTTTTGGGATTTTCGATGGAGCTACATCAAAATTATGTCCTTTAGATAAGGCTGAAATCATTTCATTGTATTTCAATTGTTTTGTGACTCTTTGAATTGGTCAGCTATTTCGACTTAATTAAATCTGTTAAGCCACATGCGGAGATGTACTCGTTCTATAGTTTAGAGACATTCTGAATAGGAGAACATAACCTAAGAAAAAGTAAATTAAGTTCAATTCGTAATTTACTATTGACAGAAGAAACGCATGAATCGTTTTAAGTTCTCAATGAAATGTAGTTTGAAGGATGTCAAACTGCCCAGTGGGCACAGAATTTGGCGACTTCTTTGCGACATTGCTACGACATCTTTGCGACAACTTTACGACATCCTATGTCCATGTCGTTAAGTCTTCTTTAAGATATTGTAAAAATGTCGTATGATCTGAAGATGTCTTTAAAATATCGTGAAGACACTGTAACGACATGGAAATAAGATGTGGTAAAGTTGTCGTAACGATGTCTTCACTATGTCGTAAAGACGTCGGTGAATTTTGTGCCCATTGGGTGAATGGAGAAGTGCAGCTTCCCTTTTACAGAAACGAATCTGTATTATACAATTGATGTTTGATGACGTCCGATGAATTGAATAATGAAAATTAAGCTCTTCATTATTTAATTGTAGTAAATGGGAAGTGGCTGCAAGTAAATTCGAATAGGAAAATGCAGACAAGTTAGGGACTGCCCACTGTCGCGAACTTGTTAAACCAGGTAACATTTTTAAGTTAAATTTTAAATTGGGCTTAAAACCAATTTAGGCACTGTTTTTACTAGTTTAGGACAATAAGCAAATACAGAAAATTAATATTTTCGGAAACTAAGTGTTTTATTTAAAATTTTCATGTTAATCAGTGAAAAAACACGTTTCCTGTTAAAACTCTTTTTGTTAAGAAAATAATTATTTTACTATATCATATAAGTTTCAACACACCATAAGCTAAAATGAACTTTAGTTAATGCATAAAGCAAAACATTTGGTTCAAAATGTACCAAAACTATTAATTATAGACAATCAGAAATGAAATATGAATTCTAACCTAACTTTTAGGTTATAATTTTTTAGATAGTAAATATTCCATGTATAAATGAATGAAAATTTCTTTTATATTTACTTTTATGCCAGAGTAAGTTAATTGAAGGTTAGGATTTATTTAAACGTATAGAATATACTAAAATAATGATCTTTCTGACAAAAACAGTTTTAACGTAAATCGTGCTCAAATTAAAATGCATCTTCAAAGTACTACCTCATGGTTTCACGAGTTCACATTTTGGCCACATTTAAAAAATAAATGGCGTATTGAAGTGCAGTCAATCCCAATAGTATTATTACGATTAACCGTTGATTTTTAATCGATAACGAAATATTTATTGGTTAATCGTAAAATAATCACTGATCCGATTCACTGGTACCTCTAACCTATCGTCATACACACATTTCATAGGACTTGAAATACGATTGAAACGCGGCCAATTATGTCTTGTATCCTGGGTTATTATTTCTTGCAGAAATCGTAAAATAGAGACTATAAAACAGTAAAGTTCATTTTAATTTCTTTGTAAAGGCATTGCTCATCGTATTAAAATTGAACATTTTGACGGTATAGTAAAATCTGCGATGGAAGATAAGGGTTATATAAGGAAAGGATAGTTTAGGCTAGGTGAGTTTAGGTTAGGTTAGGCGAGTTGAAGTTAGGTCACGACAATTGTAAGAATGAGACTCCGCTGATATAGTTTTTCCAAAAAATGAATTTATATGCCTAATCTCCAGAATAGGTAATACTAATTTTTGGATTTTTTTAAGGTTAGTTTGAAATGCAGACGTGCAGAGCAAATTCCGACATCGGATTCGAATTCAGAGCGCCGAAATTCATAAAAAACACATGTCGCGTCCCCAGATCAGGACACTTTTTTTCTGTGGCTGTGACGAATTGATCTATTTTTCTCACAATTTCAAACTTCACTAAAATCTAAACTGATATTAAAATGATTAAATCCTTCAATGATATCTGGCTCTTTGATATGATTAATAGTATTAGTAAATTCTAAGTTACATGGATTCATTAAATATATTATTTTAGCTTCAAATTTATTGAAACTTTGAGCGGTCAACAATTTTAATGCATAAATAGTTATTCGAAAAAGTGGGTAACTGATAAAAATGAATACAAAAATAAGCCATCCCGTGTGGAAATAGCCCCATTTGGCAATATTACAAGTCAGGCACTAATCGGGGGCTAATCGGGTCATTAATTTTGACAAAGTACCCAGTCGGGGACTAATCGAGGACTAGTGGGCCTTTTTGCTGTCGAAATTTCAGTCGAGGTTTAGTCGATGGTTGGTCAAGGGCTCTGATCGGGTTATTCTTATGTTTGAGTTTTCGGCGAAGTTTTATCAAATGAGGTAATATCTAAAAAAGCGTTAATAATTTTGAACGAAAATCAACTTTTTATAAAAACAACAATCAAAATCTTCAAAAAGACGTAATCTTATTTGTTTTAATGCTTATTTTAAAATTGATCTAGACGGTTTTGCCATATGTAAATAAAGTCTAACCCTTCAGATAGTTGAAATCGGAAAGAGAAAAAGTTTTTGATTAATCAGTGACTTCTGGGCTGGTAGCTTTAAAGAAAATCCGCAAGGGCGCGACGTGCCACCTCTCGCGCAACAGAAATGCCGCGTCGAGTGTTTAAGACAGCAGTCCACACGTAACGACGCATAATTACCTGGAGCTTGGGTAAATTTTAGAACTTTTAAATATTTCAAAAAAGTATATGGAGATTTCCGTAAATAATAAGTATTTTGATCGGGTACTAGTACCCGATCAGGACCCGACTAGGATAGGTCGAGTCACCTGACTAGCCCCCGACTAATTTATCGTAACGCTACTGGTCGGGGGCTAGTCATATGACCCGACTAGCCCTCGACTTTAAGTGGGGTCGAATGGTCGGACACCAGACTAGTTCTTACTTAATACTTAATACTTTTCTCACTGTTGGTGTTTAAAAATAATCCATTTTTATTTGTTCTAACAGAATTAAACCCGACCGGTGGCTCGCCTCATCACAACAAAGTTCATAGAGGCCAATTTAATGAAGATACATTTGGTAAGTGTCTTTTTCTTATTAGTAACAGATTACAGTTACGTTACTAAGCAAGAAAATCTGTTTTATTACAGTTAATATACTGAAAGAAGTGATTTAAAGTTTCCTAAAAGTTCCTATACATTTTGCCACCATCTATCTCAATTTTTGAAATCTACAAAAAAATGAATGTGCATTAGGGTGATTAAAAAAAACTTGTTTTCGTATTTTGACCATTGAATACCAGAAACTTAATCTTCATAGTGGATAAACTTCATGTGTGACTTATTCATATAAATTATTGTCATAAAATAATCGAATTTGGGGGATTTAATTTTTAGCCTAGAATAAGGAGTCTCAAAAAGTGTGGTTGTAAAAAAACTCATCAGAAGTGATCTTTTTTTTATCTACAAAAATTATGTTTTTTGACTAAAAAGGCCGAAAATGATGATTTTCAGTAGCTCTTTTTTGGCCGTAATTTGTTTTTTTAGTTTAAAATTACAAATGTTAATCTTCTTAGAGTCAATAATTGATTATTTAAAAATTGATCCTTTGAAGCTTAATATCAATAAGATAATTAGCAAAAACAAGCAGAGATTCGGCCCTAAAAGAAAAACAGAGTCTGTAAATAACTACACGAAAATGAACGGGGAATCATTCCGAAATCGTTTGAACACTTTAAACTTTACAATTAAACCATTATACCCAAATTCATACCAGTATTCCCTTGTTTCTTGGAAGGAAATAAAAGAAACTGATAATTAAATTATTATTATTTAAGCAATTAATAAATGGATAAAAAATAAAATGTTTGACAAACTGAAATAATTGTTTATATAAGTAAATAAATTGGTTGAAAAATAAAATGGTTTAAGAAATTAAATTTCAAACAAAAATAGATTTAAAAATATAATTCAAAGAAATAATACAATTTACAAAATTTTGAAGAAAATGGTTGAAGAAATAAAATCAAAGAAAAAATAAAATGGGTCAAAAAAGAATTGATGAGGAAATAAACTAATTTAAAAAATTGAATTAAAGAGAAAAAATAGTCAAAATGAATAAACAAATAGATTAACAGTTTCTATATCTAATTTAAGGAAATGAATAAAGGGTCAAAATAAATTCCGCATTTTCACTGATTTTTCAGAATGCTGTATCTTGGCTGAAATAGAAATAAAATTTCAAGCTTTTTTCCCTAATTTTTTTGCAAATAACTCTAACGTAGCCCTAATACCGGCAGTAGGGACCCTTTAGTTTTTTCAAAAGTTTGAACTGTAAAAGGCACTTTCAACATTAGTAATTTCATAAAGATTTAAAATTTAGCCTATGGTATTCTGAAAAACCATAAATTACCCTTTTTTCTGTTTCTTCAAATTTATGTCATGGATAAAAGGCATTTTCTTATCCCAGATCGTGCCGGAATCTTGTAGGCTTCCATTTTTTAGAACTGCCCGTAAATTTGCTGTGTTGCCATTGGTTGTTGAGATATCGCTTAAGCTCCTGAAACTAAAAAAAAGCAACCAAATTTTCAAAAAATTTTTCACACTGCTTGTTAAAATTTCGCGGAACCCTTTAATTTTTTCCTTCAGTGTACTAATATAATAGTAATTTATGTATTTAAATTTAATTATTTGTAATAAATTTAGCTATAGTTATATTTAAGAATATAATTATTAATGGTTTAACTGCACTTAATAATTTATTTCTCTCTAACTCATCAGAGTTTTTCAAAGTTTTTATTAATAATTCCTAATTTAAAATCTAGCGTTCTTCTATAAAAACTTTTTAGGAATTGCTAGAAAATTCATAATGTAATTCAGTTAAATAATTAACAAAAGTTAATTAAATTGAATGTATATGAATTAAACTCATTATAACTAGTGAAATATATTAAAATATAAAATTTCATCAATTTTGAAGATTCATGATAACAAAATGATTTCCAAAAGCATAAAATTTAAAGCATTTGGTTCACATTCAAGAATAATAAGTTCATTAATATCAAAATGAAAATTATGAGTGTGTTCATAAGCATCCCAGTGGGCACAAAATTTGGCGACCTCTTTACGACATCGTTACGATATTTTACGACATCTTTACGACATCATGTGTCCATGTCGTTTCGGTGTCTTTGTGATATCGAAAAGACATCGTCAGATCATACGACTTATTTGCGACATCGTAAAGACACCTTAACGACATTGACATAGGATGTCCTAAGGTTGTCGTAAAGATATCGTAACGATGTCGTAAAGACGTCGCCAAACTTTGTGCCCGATGGGATGTTTAGCCAATGCTATATTTTGTAAATTATTATCAATAGATCTTACATGTATTCTATTTCGTAAATATAATGGTCTACTATTTGGCCCCATGTAGTTTTTTTGCATTTTTTACAGGTATGTCTGTATACACAGTTGAACTTTTTTCATTTTTCTATTTAATTTTTTGTGTTTTTGAATAATATTTGGATAAATTTCTTTGATTTTCTCGTGACGTTCAGCGATTTTAGTTTCTAAAAATTCTAATGGGTAGCCGTTTTTTAAAAGAGTATTTTTTACTGAATCAAGATTTTGTTTATGGTAGCTTGCATCCGCTAATATGATAGATTGGTCTACTAATTCATATATTACGCCGATCTTGTGAAAAATAGGATTACATAAATCATAATTTAAAAAGCGACCTGACCAAATTGATTTTTGGAACTAATTTGTTACAATTTTGTTGTTTTCTATTGTGAGATTCAAATAAAGAAAGTTAATTTTTTTATCTTTTGCCAATTCTATGGTCAATTTTAGTTTGTGATCCGATTGATGAAATCTTTGTAAAATATTGTTAATTTCGTCTTTTAGAATACATAAAAGAGTATTATCAATGAATCTGAAGTAAAATATAATCAGATATTTAACTGATTTTAAGATTTTTGACCCATGTTTTGTATACCTAAGTTAGCTAGAGCTTCTTTCGACAAATTTTTTATAATAAGAAATTTTTCAGCACCAAAAAAGCGGTATAGGCCTTAAAAAACATTATTTATTTATTATGCACCAAAATATGACTACAAGTTTGACATGCAGTCGTATCTAATTCATTTTCCCGATAATGGAAACAGCGTGCTTTCGAAACTTTGGAATTCCTTATTAACACCTGAGTAAACATATCCGATAAAGTTAAATATGAATTTTTTAAATTTGAAAAAAAAAATTTGGAGGAACTATGAAATTTGTATGGAATTAGAAACTCACGGTCTCAAATGCCCAATTTTTGTTAATTGACATGACGTAATATCTTTTTACAGCACCAAGAATGCTTTTTTGGCAAAATCCACCAAAACTTCCTCCTATAAAACTTTATGGGGTTCATCATGCCGTATGTGTTAAAACAAATGGCCATGTGGGTTACCGTATGCAAGAAGGCATAAAGTATGAAGCTCTAACAGACAAGACTAAAACAAAACTCATTGGAATCATCCATGATTATCAACTTTGTCCATTCGTGACTCCTAATCCTAAAGTTAAGGATAAATATATTACAACTGAAATTATAGTAAAGATGACAAAACATGGAGAAGTAGCTAAAAAGACTATACCAGGAACCACTATAAATGATATGCTTTCACAGTTTTCCGATGAGGAATGGTTACTACCATATATGCGTGAAGTCATAAAACCCAAAAAGAACTCACCGCACTCATCACCGCCCTTGTCACCGCACTCTCTGCACTCAAAAAAGATTCTTTAAGACATCCTTTGAATTTACCTCTATGTCTTGTTGAGTTCATACTATTATTATTAAAGATCATTCGATAATAATATATTGTATTCTTGCATTTCGTGTTAAATAAATGTTATATTATCATCAAATCCAAATAAATTGTACTAAATCCTGTTTTCTAGTAAACTCATCACCGCACTCATCACCTCGTTTCCCAACCTGAACAATGGAAAAAAGTATCATTTGAAGGCTAGTTTTCGATATTGGAAGAGGCCTCCAAAAATAGTCTTGGGTGGCTCTATTCAAATGACACTTTATTTTTAGGTCCCTAAACGACGTTCAGTTTTTCCAGGGAACTTTGCAAACCTTGTACATCTTCTCTCCTTTCATCTCTTCTTCATATTCTTTGGTGCTCTTTCTATTATTATTATATAAAACCATTTATTATATGTTGCAAGTATGAGCGCTGAATCTGATAAATAAGTCGAACGATTATAGATTGTATTCTTGTTTTCTGTAATGAGTAAATGCTATGTTGCTATCAAATACAGAAAAATAGTACAAAATAATTTTCCTTTGTAATAAAAAATTGTGGACAGTGCAAACATAAACGTGCAAATTTTACATGGTCTTTCGAGACAAATGGTAATGCAGACAGTTGCGAATCAGTCTCCAGTTTAAAACATGCCAATATAATTAAGTACGGTGGGAAATTTTGAAAAGCTCAAATTACTGCAAACTGTATAACTAACTTCTAAAGGTGAGATGGAAGAATGGTTATCATTTAGGTTAGGAAGTGAGATAAGAGCCCATAAGGTGGGTGCGAAGATGTCGATAAAGAAAAGGATCAGTCTGATCATGAAGATGGAGAACATCCTGAAGAAAATAGAGGACTTCTGTGGTTCGGAACGGACCATGCACGAGCCAATCAAAACGGGTCTAGATGACGCATTCGAGGTCATAGAGGAGATAAGGAGAAACACAGGGTCTGTAGAAGGCTATTTCAAGAGCTTTGAATACCGATTGGTGATTTTTTCTCTAAGAAGGTATGAGAGGCCAAGAAGACTACAGGTGTGAAGGACAAGGCTCGAAAGGTAACTCAGACGGAGTTATGTGTCCTTAAGAGAGAACAGACGAAAAAACATCGGTTTTGAAGCAGAACACCCGCATCCTTGGAGGATTCACACCAGCAAACGAGATAGAAGAAAGAAGGCCGGAATCTTCTCTTAAACCGACAAAAAAGAAGGAGACCCCGAGACATGCTCGACCGAAGCCGGTGCTGACTGAACGGGCACAGGGGCAGGCTCAAACTGTCCTCAGCTATTAGGGACGCAGTCTGATATGCGAAAAAGAAGAGGGAGCTCGTCCCCCGCACTGAAGTGGACATCCAATATCTAGATGAAACGGCGGAGGAAGAGGAGATTAAGGACGGCTTCATAGAGAAGAAGCTAGAAGAAGTAAAAGCGAACCTAAAGAAAAAGGCCTTTAGGGGAATTCTAAAGGCCTTTCTGGAGCTTTCTGGAGGCTAACTCGAGCAGGACAACTAAAGGTGGGGTGGGTCTCCTATAGGGTCCGTAAGAAGGAGCAGAGATCGCGGAATTAACAGAAGTTGCAAACCAGAGAAATCTTCGGAAAACAGAAAAACCAGCAGATACGTCCACAGTGAAGAAAATGGCACCCCCTGAAGTAATGCAAAAGCGGTTTCCGAGGGGATTCCTGCCCAGGAGAAAGGATTCTGTTTTTGAGTGGTTCGTTGATAGCGTCATTATGATGATAAAAATAAGATCTAAAAAATAAAGTGAAGATATATACATGGTTGCAATGGTTCTATTAATATTCTTATACTAACAAGTAGTGCGAACTCTTTTCTGCGTGTTGTTAGAACATTTTTCATCAGCCCTTGCAATAACAAAAAAAATGGTACATCACCACGAAGAACTTTCTAACGCAGACAAATTACAATATTTGAAATCACTATCTCCGGGATAACCTTATCTTTACTTGTAATTGGTTTAATTAATTTAAGTAAAACAAAATCGATGTTCATTTGCAAAAAAAATCAGATAGGGAGGAAGATTTCTTGCGATTTAGAATTTTCAACCAATTCGATAACATCTAAAAGTTCGGATTGGTTGTTAACGAAATAAAAAATATTTAGAGAAATTTTCTCTTGTAAAAAAGAAATTACCAATCAGGCTTATTTTTCTAAGGCAGAGATCGAGTGTCAAACTCAACTTAAACGACATTTAACTCGAGACAATAAACGACCATCTGGCGTAGCGCGTTTCAATATAGCGTCTAAGATGTAAGGGAACCCTAAACGGGACTCTCTGAAATAGAGAAACGTTTGAATTTAAATCATAAGTGACTTTTAAAATTAAACCAATATTTTCAGGGTTTTTACTTGCCCTTTCATGCGGTTAGTAAAGAATCCAGTGGTTCTACGAAATGTAGAGTAGCATTTAATGCATCAGGAAAAGCGCGTTGGGAATTTCTTTAAACAAGCTTATAATTGACAGTCTTACGGTTCAATTATAAGTATAAACTTAACAACGGATCCGTTCACACAAATTAAAACCATACCATAAGGATCCTGTTTCCGCTGATATTAATCTTCGGAATCCAAGCAGCTCAACCATGGTATTTAGAAAGTAAACCTGGAAATCGACAAACAGATCTTCCAAAATCGGTGTTTACAAATATGTAAATAGTTCTTTCTTGCTCTGAAACTGTGTGACCAGTTCACTACTGTTTTCGGTACGCTCGATTGCAATGACTTAAAACTCATTGTTTAACCATTTTAATCCGAATTCATTGAAAAGTACCTTGCATGACTAACAAACTCTACATAAACAATCAAGAGATCATAAACAAGAATTAATACGAGTAGTTGATGCAACCAATTTCAATCAAAGAAACATCGCAATTTATGAGTTAATTTCAACTGAAACAATCAATGTAAGAAATGATGGGAAGCATGGAATTGTGCATTAACAAATTTTGACGCCCGTAATTTTAATCGAAGTGCTGAAACAACTGCAAGAGATCAACAATAAAAAATACCTTATTAAACTATTCGTCCAATATTATCAGTACACAATTGATAAATTTTCGAAACCTTTGAAATAATAAATAGATTACTCATGTATACAATAAAGGTTCCTGTCTAAGATCCCGACGGTTCGTAAAATTTGCACCTCATCTCTGTTTCCGTTCGCCAAGGAAATTAATTTATTTTCTTAATTCACTTACACATGAGATTATCATCGCAAACCGTGAAGAAAGGTTATATGTAGCAATGGATTTCCTTACGTTTAAAAATGTTAAAATATAGAAGAACTCTGAATCTATTATCGGATGAAACAAACTTTATAAATCAGCGAGATCCATTTATACAAATGAACAAAACAAATTTCTTACCAGCAATGTCAATCTTCAGTTTTCGTAATTCTTTAACTAGTATTCATCCCCGTTAGAGTATCCTACTACTCATATTGTAATTTCTAAAACATTTTTAAATTTGAATATATAATGCAGTTTGAAAACTTAAAAAAGAATATATCCTATAAACTTACAGGCGAAAATATCAGTTTACTAAGTCCGCGATTGCCTGTTATTCTAAGAATCCTTACAAATTATAGACAACTATCCAAAACTCTAATTATTGTATCTATCTCCATAGTGATGTTGAAGACCTCGAGGAACTACTACTATCACATTTAGCGAAAAAGATTTAAAAATATTTCGAATAAAAGATAATTACCTCAGACAACTTTTGAAGAATCTATTTACCAGGTGTATACATATGAAACCGGTATTGCCATCTAGCGGCCAGTAGGCACACTTGTAGGCACTGTCGGAACTTACCATTTGTGCTAACTGGCGTATTGT
>NC_046657.1:24877504-24881702 GCF_010883055.1 Belonocnema kinseyi | reverse complement strand
GGGCGCATACTTTGAATAAAATATTTGTTATCATTCTCTTGAAATAAATGTGTTTTTTTCTTGAAAAAATACCGGTTTCATATGTATACACCTGGTAATATAGCTATCTCCTCAGTAATATGAAAAGAGTTGTAGGAACTACATCAGTCACATTTAACTAACCAGCTCTGAAATGCTACTAGCAAAAATCGCCGAAAAATTTCAAATCCGAATAAGAACCTTAAAAAACTTTTCAAAACTGATAAAGCCAGCTGAGGCTTGATTCGTTGAATGTAATAACGGTAGTTCCTAGGGGTAGTAGAATATTACTGTAGGGCTAGATATATATTTTACAGAGTTTAAAAACGTTGCCTGAGGTAATTATTATTTTTTAGTAAGATTGTTTGGCGGTTTTAGTTGAAGCCAGCTGTGACTTGATTCATTAAATGTGACAGGAGTAGTTCCTTGGAAGCATGAAATATTACTGTGATTGTACATATATCAAATAGGAACTTGCAAAGTTGTCTGTGGCAATTATTTTGTATTCTAACATTTTTTTACTTTTTTAGGCAAAGAAAGCTAAAACGGTGTTCGTAAAATGTGATACATGGTTATGGGTATGGTTTGGAGTTTCTCCAAAGTGAATTACATGATCGTTTTTTAATTTGGAAATTTGTCGGCAGTGTTTAGTGAATTCGGGACAATCATTCACTTTTGACTCATTAATTTGTTTTAGTTTTGTTTAATATCTATATTTTTAATTAGGGGTAGGTATTACTGTCATTTCCTTTTTTCGGAAAATTGGATTTGTTATTCATAGTAAACTCAAAACAAGCTGAGACCTTTGGTATTTTTTTCTCATAATTGAGCCATATATTCATCTTTTGATTTTTTTTTATTAAGGTGGATTTTTAAAAATAATTTTAGAGTGTTTTGGGGAACTTTAAAATAGACCGAAGTCTGGATATGCTTAGATTTAGGCCGGACGTACAAGACATTTTAGAAGTACAGTGAAACTTGGAAATAACGCACCCGGAAATAGTCATTTCGAGAATTGAAGCTGTGCCGCAACTATTCGTCTTGGAAGCTTTGGGGGTGTGGTAAAAATTTGAAAATTAATTTTTTTATTGATTCTTAATTAAATAGTTTACAATTCAACTTTTGTAAAGGAAAGTATCATTTATTGATAAATTGTTTAAGTTTTTTTATACAAATTCTGTAAAATTTGCTAAATTAATGCATCCAGAATTATATTGTTTATTGGACTATAATTATGAAGATCTGAAATAATGTTTAAACCATTATTAGTTTTTTTTTAATAAAGAAAATTTCTACTATTAACCCTTTAAATTCATTAGGTTCATAGTAGAAATACTAAAACATTTTTCCAATTTATTAAATGTCTACTTTTGACTTGGTGTTTAGCTATAACTTTATGATTGTTAGGATTTTCTCTGTAATGTAATGTAATAGTCTGACCAACATCACATTATTCACAATTCAAACATTTTATTTTACATACTACATCAGTGACTTAAAAATGGTCTAAAGGATCTTTATCTAATTTTATATATTTATATAATTTAGAAGCAATACGAAAATTTGTGGTAATATTAAAATCATTAAGCATTATTTAATTTGAAATGATAATTTTCCATAATAAGGTATCGAAAGTAAAGGTTTAAAAGCAACATTTTTTGCTAAATTTATATCTGTTTTTTTAGTAAGAGAATCTTAAATTGTTTTAATTTTGTTTTGTAATATGTGTTTGGTTAAATTCTAAAGGATACTTATTAAAACAAAGTGTTTTTTAAATAAATGCAATGTTTGACTTATAAAAAGATTCATGTGACAATTTAAGAGCCTTCATCTATAAGGTTTTCAACTGGATATTTTACGTTGTATTGGATGGTTAGAAGACAAATTTTAATATCTACCTGAATATGTATCCTTACGATACCAATCTGTAATCATACTACCTAAATCAATTTATATAACTTTGATGTTTGAAAAAAATAGAATTATTGCTTTTAATCTCGTGCGTGAATTCAAGTGTAGGATAATAGGAATTAATTTGATTTTTAACATAATTTAATTTATCATTAAGTGGGATGATAAAGGTAGCATCAACATAGCGAAAATATGTGTGCAAAAAAAAATCTAAATTTTTTATTACATAAGATTCTAAATCCTGCATAATTAAATCTGCTAAATTTCGTCAAATTAGAAAACCCTAATTGTCCTTTATGACCTGTAGTTTCATTATTGAATTCACCCACACATAAAATGGCTAATTTATTTAACAATATTTTTAAAAAGCTATGTTAGCACCAAAAACTCAAGTAAAAAATTCTTTTGAATTTGAAAATATAATAATTAAAAAGCAATTCTTTTTAATCACATTATGGTTTCCTTTAAACCTATCGTTCTCCAATTTTACCAAATTTAGTTATGCAGGATTTAGAATCTTATGTAATAAAAAATTTAGATTTTTCTTCATACACAAATTTCCGCTATGCTGAAGACACCTTTAGCATCCTACCTAAAAATAAATTAAATTATGTTATAAATCAATTTAATTCCTATCATTCTAGGCTCAAATTCGCACATGAGATTTAAATTTTGTATTTAAATGTCTATGTTATAAAAATTGATTCAGGTAATATTATTATAGATTGGTATCGTAAAGATATATTTTCATGTAGATATTAAAATCTTTTTAACCATACAATATAATATAAAATATCCCTTAATATAAAAACAAAGAAAACGGCACTGTAAGTTGTGTCCTTATTAATTGATCTTTTTTCTATTTCTCTTGTTTCAATAATGAAGTAAAATGGACGTATTGTTTTTACTCTTGAAAAAAAGGTTTAATTACAATTTTAAAGTTTCATTTTAAAGTAAATCAAGTTTTAACTTAATTTGAATGAAAACGAATTTTACAAAAAACTGTGAACAACAATGAGGACTACTTAAATGGTAATTATTAATCGCTTACAAATTCTTAACCTCATTTTTTCTTTTTCTAATAACTATGTATTAATTTTTTAAATTTATAATTACTTAAATTTTTACAATATTTTTTTTAGAATTAGTAGACAAAAAAAAGAAGGGTTGTTTTTCTTCCAGGCAAATGAGTAAAAATTAATATATTCTGTTGAATTATCAACAGACGAATTTTCTTCCAAATAAACTGATGCATTTTCAACTATTCTACGGAAAATTCCGTAATGCTAGCTAGCCAAGGTCAAAACATAAACTCAAATTTGCAATAGAACATTTTTATGTTTAGCGTTTGATGCCTTTTTAAACATAGAGGCCCCGTGCTAACAAGGCTCGACACAGCACTCCCGCTCAGAATGGGGGCTGCGGAGAAGTCGAGTGGCGAGGGTCAGATGACAAGGTAGGCCGCGAGAAAATGGATACTTCCCCTAGGACCGAAGGGGATTGGCCTCAAGGATAACAAAGGTGTCATTGCTATTGCTAAGGCACTTGAAGTCTGTTTGGTCAAATAAGGAGTAAAGCTCTGAACCATTAGAGCAGCTGCAAAAACTGCCCCATGAGGGGTAATAGCTGCTTAAATCACCTTCAAGGAATATCAAACCAGAAATGATGGCTGAAATATAATTACACCGAATTGACCAAGTATTACATAGATGAAATTTTCCGAGGAGGAAACTTTGTAAAACGGGATGAGAGGAGCTCTCCCTCGGAAGAGTTCATAGAAACAGCTAGGGTTTCTAGACTGTTTTCTGAGTTAATTATCGAAGATATTCTGGAAAAATTTATTTCTTTTCTAACGACAGGGATGAGCCTTTAAAAGTTATTTGGATTGAGGAAGAGATGGTGATTGCTTGAACCCCAGCATTTTTATCCATAAAATTCTGATGAAGAAGACGAACATTCATTACGGAGGTTGTATCTCTCAAAGAGTCACGGATCTCTAGAAGGTCATGGGATTCAGATCCTCCTTATCTCGCTAGGAGGCTCTTTGGATTATGACCTTATGTGGGTCTGTCTGCTTGTTGCTATAACAGTGGCGTGCATATGGGCTTTCATCATTGGTGCTAATAATGTGGGTGTTTTTGTCCTGTTGGTTTCTCATGTCAAAGTGTAATTGTGGGTCCGGATGCAATAAGGGCACATAAAATTTTTTCGTACGAAAACGAAGTCCCCTGGAGGCTTTAGAAAAAATTTTCGAATTTTAATTTTCAAA
>NC_046657.1:24849337-24877404 GCF_010883055.1 Belonocnema kinseyi | reverse complement strand
TCAAATTTTACATCCATATATATCTTTTGAAAATTAAAATTCAAAAATTTTTTCTAAAGCCTCCAGGGGACTTCGTTTTCGCACGAAAAAATTTTATGTGCCATTATTGCATCCGGACCCACAATTATGTGCGTGATTGTTGTTGGTGGTGTCATTCAGTTTTTGAATTGTTCAAATGTCCTGCATCAGTTGTTGATTTTTTTGTCTATTTTGAATTTATATCACAGTGGATTTCGCTTATTTCAACGGAATTGCTGTCGTTCACAGGAATGGTTGTGGAATCGGCTTTATCTTGGCTGGTGGAATGCTCTTGTGAATTTCAAGATTTCAATAACAGGAAATAAATATATTTTTATAATAATGTCATGACTCTAAAGTATGTTTCCGGCTTCAATACGGAAAAAGCAGTTGGTGAAATATACTTGAACGTTCCTATGGTGGTCCTTGATATACGGATTTCGTCAAATTAAGGTCGACCGCAGTTGAAATGATAATATGTAGTCAGGTGAACAGTGCTTGTGTTTGTTATCTGCTTAAATTTAATTTTTTTGTGTAGGGTCCGGACTGTTGAAATGGCCTTCTAAATTAAAAAAATTTTAATTAAAAATAGATTGAAAAATGGACCGAAATCAGATTACAGCCAAAGCTGTTTCAAGTCGTGCCCGAGACCGTCTGTATGCCAAAGTTTAAGTGTACCCAATTTTAGGACAAATAAGACAACGAAAATTATATATATGGCGAAAAATATTGACTATTCATCATTCCAGTTAAATTTCGTGGATTATTCATCTTCTTACATTTCTGTTTAAGTTATTTTGATTTGTTTGACGAAAATGTGGACAGAAGCTGCTATTCACTGTTTCCTCTTAGCAGTTATAACTGATCTTGTCGGTGAGTTTAAGTAGAATTGTATAAAGTATAAAATTGGAAATCATAACAATTAAATACAATATTTTTCTTTCAACGCAAAGGGTGTAGTAAAAATAAAATAATAAGGGCGAATTAGGATACATACGCTAGAATGTTCTATTTTTCTTGTTTTGTGAATGAAGTTAATTAAAGCAGAGTGTAAATTCGTATAAATTCTGAAAAAAATAATAATGCGAAAGGCCGGGAAATCAGAGAGACTTTAATAAAAAGATGTTTTATTTACTTATTTACGGTTTTTTGGTTTGTACATTTTCCAGATTATCCCAGTTTGCTCAAATTAAATCAGAATTTATTTTTAAATTATATTATTTTGCATTATAAAAAAACCATTTTAAAATTCCTTGTTCTGTTAATTTTTTTGTTTAACTAAGCTTTATGATCATCTTGATGATATTTCAAATATGCAGAAACAATAATTTTCTTCATTTTTCTAAAAAATGAATTTAGAACATTTTATGCGCTTACGCCTAATTTATCCTGACTTGGAAAAGGGCACTTTTGACTTATACCATTAACTTGAAAAAAGTCATAATTAAAATTAAGAAGAGATGAATTTGAAAGAATCCCTGTTCCAAGTCAGAATTCAACCAAATTTTAAAGTTCTCTTTTCCATATTTCTAGATTTTTTTTATAGTCAAGTTTAAGTTTTTTAGAGTAGAAGTAGTATTTAAAATAAGAAATATTGCTGAATTACCATTTGACGGAAAATCTTTTTTTTGTTTAAGAATTATATTTTTAACATAAAATTTCAAAATTTTATTTTTGCTTGCAAGTTGATATTTTTTATTTAGAAATTTAACTACTTGTTTAAGAATATATGTACAATGTAAAAAGTTTGCCTATTTTCAAAAAATTAATCTTATCTCAGTGGGCACAAGATTTGGCGACGTCTGTACGACATCGTACGACATCGTTACGACAACTTTACGACATCCTATGTCCATGTCGTTTCGGCGTCTTTGCGATATGGTGAAGACATCGTCAGATCATACGACTCATTTACGATATCGTAAAGACACCTTAACGAGATGGACATAGTATGTCGTAAAGATGTCGTTAAGATGTCGTAATGATGTCGTAACGATGTCGCAAAATTTTGTGCCCAATGGGATACTTGAGAATTCGTCTCTCAGGTATTAAATTCAACTATTCCTGTTTTGAATTCATAATTTTGGTTAAAAAATCATCAGTTTGGTTGAAAATTGATATTTTCAACGAAAACTATGAAAGTCTATTTTTAGATGACAATCGATTATTTTGCTTTCGTAACTTTGATGCTTTATAATCGAAATTTCTTTAATTTCGAAGGTTCTGAATAAAAAATTTGACATTTAATTACCAAAATCATCAAAAATTTAGATGTTTATGCCTACATCTTCAAAATTCAAAAGTCTTAAATTGTAAGTATAAAATTGAACAATTATTCTTTAAAATTAAACCACTTCCTCAAAATTTTTCAAATTACAGACCTTTATAATATAAATCTTACAGATTAAATAATTTGCTATTCTATACTCTCAAAAATCGAGCATTCTAAATTAAGACTCTTCAAAATTACAGAAATTTAAATGACAAAATATAAAATTTAGGAGATTTTAATTTTGCTAATTTGCAACTAAAAATTTTGTAATTCCGATAATTTATTTCGAGAAAAGGGAGTCACTAAATATGGTAGAAAATTAATGTTTTGAAATATCAAAACAGTTACTTATGCCTGACCCATAAACTACTAATTTATTAGTTATAATGTAACGAGTTTTTGAATTTTTATGTGTATTTTAAAAAATCTCTAAAATATTTTTTATTCTTTCGCGAAATAAATTCCAATTTCACTTTCACCTTTCTGTTAGTTTTTCAAACTTCTTTCAAGACCTTTCAGAAATTTTGTTTAAAGTTTAAAATTAACGAACTCGCAGCGATTTCTTTGGAAATGTATTTAGATATAATTTTTAAAAAACCTCCAAAAATATTTGTTACCTATTTTTATTTGAATTTGGTCTTTTGAAATCTTGAAATCCTCTGATTTTTATGTGACCTGAAAATGGTTGTAGCCGTTAGAATTTTCTGTTCCTGGAAATATAATATTAAAATTTTTCTTGCAAAAGCTGCAAGGTATCACAAAATCTCAAATTTTTGTGCATCTTATTTATGTGTGTAACCTTTTTCATTAACTATTTCAGCTTATCGCTGTTTTCGAGAAAATTCTATTTTATAAAAAAATTCTCCTTACCACTAAGAAAAAAACTGTGTTTTTTTGGAATATATTATAAGCAGAATAAGGTTATAGAAGCAGCTGATTTGAAAAATAAAAAAGCAATTTCATTTAACTTGTAAAGGTAGCAAGACAATAATTAGTTACTTAAACCCCTGTGACAGGCCACAAAAAATAATCTTGTTTCAAGCAATACCTAATATTATTATAATATTTAACTATTATTCTAATGGCTGTTTTTACTATTTAAATAATAAAAGTATTGATATTTTATTTATAAAATGTAATGTTTTCAGATTCGTGAGAAAGATTTAAGGTTTTACCGTTTTTAAACTAAAATTTCAAATTAAGAATCATCAAAAATCCGTTAAGCGGAGTTAGAGAAAAACATTTATCATGCTGTAACATTAAATTTTCATTAATGATAAATTTTAAAACAAAATTTTCTTTGCGAATAAAACCTGAAGACATTTTACGAAAATAAAAAATATTTTAAAAATACATTTTTTAGTCGCAAACGAAATGTAATACAGTGAAACACTTCAATAGCCCTCCCTTCTATAGCCATTCCGAGAATTAAAGTTGCAATGAGCGGGCTGCAATGAGTTAATTCACTCGTAAGGCCAGCCCCAAAATCGGCGGTATAAAAGAGTTTCACTGTAGTTGATATTTCTACCCAGAATGATTTTGAGTTGAGCAAAAAATAGTTTATCTACAAATCTCAATTTCTCACCAATAAATTCTGATCCCAGTAAAAAAATTTCTGGTAGCGGTTAAAAAACATTAACCGTGTCGACAATTTTTTTACCGGTTTTTTGTAAGTTTTTTGTAAGAATCTAAAGAATTCAAGAAAGTCATGAAATTCCCGGAACCCCTTTCCAACATCTCGTAAAGGGACTTAAAAGCACCACTATGACTGGTGACAGAAATATTGTAGGGATTAGTTGCTTTAAAGAGCCATGATCCTTCCGGAGACTACAGATTTTAATAATAAAAAATAATAATAATTTTTAGAAAGTATATTTAATATAATATTCTCTTTTTGCCCGTAACTAAGTTCTTTTCTGAATAACAAAAGAGACGTACAAAATTAACGTACAAAATTTAAAAAATACTGTATGCTTTTCTCAGTATAGTTATTCTACATTCATCCATTTTTATTTGTTCTTACAGAATTAAGTCTGATGGATAGTCAAACTCGGATACCGCTATTGGAATCACCCTCGCGCTCGACGCCGCATAACCCTGCTTCTTTAGGGTTTTTTGATAAATCATTGTTTAGTAAGTATCTGTATTTTATAAATAACTTGTAGTACTACCCACACGACCCACGCCATCCGCCAGCCCTGACTTTAAGATCTCTTGAAGTTACTATAAATTTGGTTGCAACCTCTTTAATTTTTGAAATTAACGAAAATGAGCATGCCTTAAATAAAACCTATAAACGCTTTATTTATAAATTTTAACAAAAATATTTTCAGAAGTAATAAAGACAAAAGATTTATAGCAGTCTCGACTTTGCATCTTGAAAAGTTCACCATTGTAATCTCGGAATACTATTTAGTATATCAATGTTCCAATTCATGTATGTACGTCTATTCAAAATCTCATAAAATTCATTTCAACATAAAGTGTTTCCTAGCTTCGAAATGTTTTACTTTAAATTTTCAACTCATTAATTTAATTAAAACTTAGCTTGAAAGGAGTGAATTTTAAGAAAAAAACGTTACAATTTTACATTATCTCCGTAAATTAAGGCTACACTACTTCTCTTCCATCAGATTACTATATTTTATGATCCGCGATAAAACTAAAAAATATGTAAATTACTCGTCTCATCAATCGTCGTATCTCGCTCACAAGACACTTTGCTCTGCTTTTTCATTTTATCACCTGTTACTTCTCTGATTCCTCTATCCCTCCTTTGTGTACTTGTGGCCTTCTTCTTTCTTCACCAGCCGAATCATCTCCTTTTTGTCATCTCTCTTATTTAATTTCCCTCTGATTCCCACGACTTTTGGTTTCATCTATTTCAACTTCGCTATACCCCTATACCTTTGATTCTTTCTTCTTATCCAATCCTCTATCAAATACTCTCTTTCTCTCTTCCTCTCTTAGTTCAATAATCATTCATCCAAATCCCCGAGTTCTTCAGCTTGGCCCTTGATTCGAATATTTCTTCCTTGTTTTCCACTGTTTTTAATTTCCGCATCAGCCCTCCATCAATTGTCCACGTTTGCTTAAATTTTTCCATCCGCTGCGTATGTGCCGCTAAGCTCACTATTAACCTCGGGCAGTCTTCATTTCCTCCACGGTTACCTGCGTACCCTTCCCCTTCCAGTGTGCAGCGACACAACCCCCCACTGGATTCGCAGTTGCTTCAGGCCCACGATGCTACGTCCCCTTTGGAGATAATCCCTTTGTCTTCTAACTTATATCAATTCCTATTTAAAGAATATCAGTATCTCCAAGAAAATCATTTAAATATACATAATTAGATTATTTTCAATCTCATAATGTATAAATATGATATATTCACATTTTATGGACGAAAAATTAAACAATTTTACACTTTTGGTCAATTATACACACAATACAATACAATTATAAATAATGAATAAATAAAAACAATAAATACAATTTCCACTATTCAAGTTATCGTGGATTAATAATTGATTCAAGTTAACAAAAGTAAGTGTTTAAACAAGTTATTATTATTATTATTATTTATAAAAATATTCTCTTACAGTTATTCTCGTATGTTGCAGTTTTTTCTGAAAATTTTCACTTTTGATCCACTTTTAAATTGTAGTGAGATGATAATTAATTTAAGCTGACAATCTAAAGTTTCGTCCCAAAATGGTGACTTAATTTTTTAAATTTAATTTAATTTTCTTAATAACTATTGATAAATCATTGAGTATTATTAAGACAATGTATTTTAACGAAATGCAACATTGATGAAAACATTTAGAATGCAGTAGTAAAATTTTTTAACATATTTTTTTTAAGTTGTCAGAAAACATTGCTGTCCTTTTAAGAATGAACCTGTAGCAAAAAAAATGAAATTATACAAAACTTTGTAGTTGAATAATTATTCAAGTATTCTTTAAAAAATGTTCTTTTATTATCGACAAAAAGTTTATTTTTAAAGGCGAACAATTATTGTGACTTTTACAAAAATAATTTTCATGGATTAAAAGCAAAATTATATAATTATATAACTACAATGCTCTTTTTACTACAGCATGATTTTGGAAATGCTTTCTTTCATAGAAATAATTTTAAAACAAGAAACTCAGTACATTTAAATTAAAAAATTTAAATTATGAAAATTTTGAAAAAGTTAAATTTAAATATTTTAAGAGACACAAAACTTCGTTAAAGGAAAATTTGTGTATAAGAAAACGAAGAAACATTTTTTAAAGTACAATGTTCCTCGCCAATCTGTACTTATACAATTGTAAAAAAAATTGGCATCAACTTTTCGTTGATACAAGGAAAAGAAAAGTTTTAATAAAATATTTGAATAATTATTTAGCTAAAAAGTTTTTTTTTTAATTTTTTATTTTTACTACATAACGGCTTTCAAGAGAAAAAATTTGACTTGCACAGATATAATTCCTCATCACACTAGAAAAATTTATTAAATAACACTATTTCTCTTATACATAAAAAGCTGTGTTAAAGGGTTTCAATACAAAAAATGGGATTTAATATCCATCGCTAAAAAATAATTTTAAAAAAGTTCTTTGACTGCAGTGTTTTCTAAAAACTTAAAAAAAATTTGTTTATAAATTTTGTTACAAGAGTTTCCTACCACCTTTTAATTGTTTTTTCATTAGCTATTCTTCGTTAAAAGATTTTTTTTTTAAATAGTACTTTGAATTGTAAATGAGCATACCTGCAAGAAATTATGTACTTTTCACAGATTAAAGAAAACTCACTAATGAGGATGGCCATTATGTGCCAAAACGTCTGAAACAAGTCAATTCTTTTCGATTCGCTTGACTCTAAACTCTAAAGACAACAATGTACATCAACAATTTCTACAAAACTAAGTTTTGAAGATCAGTAACATCACCCAGTGATTATCAAGTTGTCATTATTTTAAATAATATTCTCTTTTAATAATTTTCGAAAAATGCTGTTTTTTTCTTAAATTTTTAATAGCTCTGCCAACGAAAAAAAACAATAGAAAATTGATTGAAAATTGATTGATTAACTCAATGTCAAGGAAATGGGTAATTTGAAAGACAAATGCATTATTTTTATGGGGGACATCACATCGAGAGCCTGAAGCAACTTAGTATCCAGTGAGGGGTAGTGTCGTTGCGCAGTGGAAGGGGAAGGTTAGACAGGTAGCCGTGGAGGAAAAGACGATCGCCCATTAACCTCACCACCTAACAGAATCTCCGCTAAATCCCAATCGTTCAAGTGGGCACAAAATTTGGCGACGTATTCACGACATCGTTACGACATATTTACGACAACTTTACGATATCCTTTTTCCATGTCGTTAAGGTGTCTTTACGATATCGTAAACAAGTCGTATGATCTGACGATGTCTTTACGATATCTTAAAGACACCGAAACGACATGGACATAGGATGTCGTAAAGTTGTCGTAAAGATGTCGTAACGACGTCGTAAAGATGTCGTAACTACGTCGTAAAGATGTAACGATATCGTAAAGATGTCGCCAAATTTTGTGCCCACTGGGGAGACTTCTCCCTTAAATCACTTTTTCTGCTTCCTCTGTTTTTCCACTACTGTAGTGAAAGTACCGCTGCTTCGTAGTCGACGCATTTGCCACACGCGTTTTCGTAGAACATTAACTTTTTGTTAAAAACTCATATATTGTTGCTAATAAGTAATCTGAAATCTTTTTTTTTTTGAGAATTTTATGTTTTCATTTAAAAATCCATCTTTTTATTAGAATTATTGCGTCTCACTTGGATAAAAATGTCACTCTTCTATTTAAAATTCATCTTTTTGACTTGGAAATTCACCTATTTTAATGGAATTGTTATTATACTTGGCCAAAAATGCAAATGTTTCATTGGAAATATAGCAATCTTGTTAGAAAGTCATACTTTTTGGTGGAAATTCGAATGTTTAGCAGAAAAATTACTTATTGTTTACAATTCTTATTTTGGTATTAGAGAGAGAACTGGAATTTTCTTTAAGTGAAAATAGAACTATTTTTTAAACGTTTTTTTTTTCTTAAACTCATCTGTTCAGAAGAAATTTCATCTTTCTTGAATATAAATGTAACTGCTTGTTTGAAAATTCAATTCTTTTTAGAAAGATTGTATTTTTGATTATTAAATTCACCTGCTTTAGCAGAAATTACATCTTTCTTGTATAAAAATTCAACAATTTGGTTTAAAATCCTACAATTTTGTTGAAAAGCGATACTATGTGATGGAAAGTTCGCTATTCTGTCGAAAATTTTACTATTTCGTAGAAAAATTACTTGTTTGAATATAATATTTTGGTATATAAAAGAGAGATAAAATCCTCTTCGAATGAAAATTCCACTATCTTAAAACAAATTTTGTTTACATTGAGAATTGACCTTTTTTAAGACTAGTTTCATATTTCTTCGATAAAAGTGCAACTCTTTGGTTGAAAATTAAATTATTTTATTAAGGATACAATCTTGTTGGTTAAAAATTCTACCGCTCTGCTGAGAATTTAACTATTCCGTATACAATTCACTTTTTGTTTCATATTTATAGTTTGGTGTGTGTTGAAAAAGCTGTTAAAATTTCTAAGAGTGTTCTCGAGCTTGATTTTTTAATAAGGGTTTTAATTTTTTATAAATAAACAAATATGACGGAAAAATGGCCATTTGTGGAATACGTTTTAAATACGTGTCCAAAATAATGTAGACTAAAAAATTTGTATGCATACATACATCTTCCAAATTCAAAAGTTATAAATGGCAAATTTTCGAAATTAAGATATGTTTATTTGAAAATTCTAAATGATGAAGATTTTATATTGTTACTCTTTAAATTAAGCTAACCAAAAAATGAGTTTCAAATTACCTACCTTTACAATCAACAATGTTGTATTTTTTATGATTCACCTTTAAAATGTCTTAAATATAAAAGATTTATAATTTAAGACAGAACATTTTATTCATGAAATCATCCAAAGTTAAAAAGTTTTATTCACCAATTTATAAAACCGAAGAGTTGCACTCTTGCTTGTTATAAATAAACAACTAGGCAAAATGTCATGTCAGAGCACTGTTTTACCTCTCATTCGAAAACAAAAAAATTTTTATGTAATATTTACACTATTTTTATCAACTTTATTTTTAAATGTTGATACATATGTATGTAGATCTCTAATTGCATTTCTTTATCCTCTTCTAATTCGAAAAAATGCATTTAATATTGAATTTCTTTTTTTTAACTCGGTCTGAAACGGTCGAACTTTTGTAATAAACATTTTATACTTTCTTTTTACAGCATCAATTTTTAATCCATTGGGACTGTACACACACATTCCTCTTATACAACTTTATGACATTAAATTTTACGTATGTAAGATCGATGAAGAGATGGCTGATCGTTACACTATGCCAGTAGGTAAAGAGTATTCTGTACTATTAGATAAAACTAAAACTAAACTCATTGGAGTGCTTCATAAATATCAGTTGTGTCCATTCCGTACTGAAGATCCTAGCGATAAGACAAATCTAATTTTAGCTGCAGTGAGAGTAGATAAAACTATAGCCAAAACTGTTCTACCAAGCACCTATACAGACATTCTGGTTAAACAATTTGCCGGTAAAAAGTGGTTATTTCCCTACTTGCGTAAGGCCATAGTGTGCAAAACGCCTTCACCGCCTTCAACTCCCTTACGTTACTCTGCACCCCCACCAGCATTAACAAAATAATCCTTAAGATGGCCTTCGCATTTATTTCTATGTCATGGTGAATTTATAGTATTACCAAATTTTGCTGACAAGCTCTGGAGAAAATCTTTTTTAAATACTTCGATTTTCCTTGCTTCATTGCCATCTTCAATAACACAGGCCGACAAAATTTGACAAAAGTCAAAAGCCAGAAAGCAGACCAAACGTTTCCGAAGGATTTTGATGCGCTGAATACGAATCCGAATTTAAAATTGCTTCTGTACGACAGGTTTTTAAGGCATCCTAACCTAAAAGTGCAAAAAACGCTTTTTTAGCTGTTTTCGAGGTTTTACAACTGTACAAGAAAAATGTCTACCACGAAGCTTATATGGAATTTAAAAGTACTAAGCTTCCCCTTTCAATTTTTAATTGAAGCCTTATAACAGTTAAAAGTATGAGGTTTTTATCGAATTATTAATTGATAGACGGTCATTCTCCGTTGCTTACTTTCGACAAACGTGACAAAACGTATTAACTTTCTTAGCGCAAGGAGTTCTTGAACTATTTTTTTTTCTTATAAGGAACTGTAACGTGAAAATTCTAAAACTCACCATAAAAAAATCACGATCGACACGAAATGTAACCGCTAGACAGATTTCAAATACAAAAAAAATTGTATTACATACGCATCCAACCGTTAGCCCGCAACTGAAACGTGATCTCTAACACGAAAAGATTTGTAGCAAAAAACGAATTTCATCACCTACGCATAACACGTCATAAAAGATTCGCCAGCTCAGTGAGCCAGCTAGGGATCGAAGACCGTCTGCGCCGTAGAACGGCGCGCACATAGAGCGAATGTGAACATTAGAATGCACACAGAGTGCGCAGTAGCATTTCGCGCAGTCCGTTTTCTTTTGTTTTATTAATGTGCTAAGGTTGGTTCCAAACGACTGCACGCTTTTTTGTTGGTATTTTGTGCGGGATCCTTTGTTCTTTTTTAAAGCCATAAATTGTGACCGCCATATTGGATCTTCAAGGGGTTATAACAAAAACTGACACCGGCAATAGAAAGGGCACCCACGAAAACAACTGAGATAATATTTTGAAGAAATTATATCGTACCGTTAGCAAAAGAGAATGCGTTGTATAAATCTAAACACCTCAGCGTTAATGGGTTAAAACGCTAAAATAAAAAATTTCAAATTACAATATTCTGGTGAAAAATAAAGATATCCTAATAAATTCAAGTAGGTTTGAAAGGGGAAGATTAGTACTTTCAAATTCCATATTAGCTTTTGTGGTAAAAATTTTTCTTGTTTGGTTACATAACCTCAAAAACAGCTAAAAAACGCGTTTTTTGCACTTTTAGGTTATGATATCTTGAAAACCTTTAGAGCTCGGATTCGGATTCAGCGCATCAAAATCCTTCGGAAGCGTTAGGTCTTGTCTTTGGCTTTAAAATTTGTCGGCCTGTGTAATTTATCAGATGTTGTATAATCGATGTAATTTTAGCTCAAATAATTTTAATTTTGCGATCAGCCAATCAGTGTTATGTAAAATCTAACATAGTTTACATGTATCGTATTTTTAACAGTTAATGTATAATTCTACTTACTTTCAGTTACAATATATCGACAATAATCTTTTTTACATTACCACACCTAAGGGCGAAAAATAAGGTCTGAAACTACAAAATCGGACAGTTTGAAAAGGTCATTAGACAATTATATATTTCATTCTTTTCTTTCGTGCTGAATAAATGTAATATTATAATTAAAACCAGACAAATTATTGGAAATCCTTTTTCCCTAGTGATACAAAATTGGGGATATAACAAACCTTGAGGAGTATATTTAACATAGTCCTTCGAGACGGTGTGGTCAAACAGTCAGTTGTTTGCCAGACTCGTGTATCAGAAATGGCAATTTATCGATTGCGTTAAGAAATCATAAACGGATTAAAATACCACAAACAGTATAACCAACATTTAGCGGTAATATAGAAGATTTGTTGTATTTAAAGATAAGTTCAGCACAATGATCGTCAACCATAATGACCTTTCTATCACAAAGAAATTCCAATATTTAAAATAAGTTCGTGAAGACGAAACCTTACGAAAAATTTAACGGTTTTCTAGAGCCGAAAAAAGTTATCTTTGTGTTTAAGAATTTTTGGAAAAATCATCTAAGGATAGGCGCTCAATAACCTCGTGACGTGTATGTTCATAAGTGCGTTTACGTTTTTCAGAAAAAGAGTCGTACATAGGACTAATATTTCTTGCGAACGAATCACAACTCCTTTAGTATTCAACTTAAATATGTATAGATTTAACTCCCAAAATGTCATCGATATTATTAATTAAAAATGATTTAAACTCACTTTCAACAAATCAGATGAAATAAGAAAAAGGGAGGCATTCTCCAAGGTAGACGATCTAATAGATTTAGTCTATAGTAATGTTACTCTTTTACGTAAGCATATACCTGCCGATCCTTCTGAGTTCAAACTGCTGATGAAGACTCTAATCCAGGTAGAAAGTGAAAATTTAAGCCGAGAGTTACGCACTTGAAACAGATATATTTCGAAAATTCACATTTTGTTCTGAGCCTCACTTGCTTTTCAAATGTAGCAAATTTTTAGAACTGACGGTTAGAAGGAAGCTAAGAAACCACGACAATTACAGAAAAACTCAATTATCACATAACCGGTTCTTATTGCCAGGCAATTTTTTCAGTGAATAGTGAGTGGCATAGTAGAAACTTTCGACGTAGAAAAGTCCAATCACAGGTTGGGTTAAGTCCCTAACAAAACAATATATCTCGAGTATTTAGAAATTTCTGAAAACATTTTGCTTGCTAATCAAAACTTGAGCATACACGCTTTCATCAATATGCTTATTGGGTATAGAGTAACCTTATCTTTATTTTTGATCGGCTTGATTCCGCTGTTTCCATACAGAAACGATGCTGATTTGCAAAAGAACCCTGTTAGGGTGAATGATTGCTGGCGATTAAGAATTTGCACAGGATTCTGTAGCACCTAGAAGTTTCGATTTTCTGCTAAAGAAATAAAAAATTATAATAAATTTGTATCTTCCAGAGAAATTACAGATCAGTCGAATTTTTAAGAATTAAAGATCAAGTGCAAGACTCACCTCACGTGGCATGTAACGCAAGACGATGAACGACTGTTGAGCGTAGCATTGCCTTTTAAAATATCGCTTAAAATAAAACGCAACTATAAAAGAAACACTTCAGGAAGCCTAATTGGTTTATTAAAAAGACTTTAAAATAATTTTGATTTGAAAATATCGTATACAGCTAAATTAGAAGAATGTTTCAATATAAATCATGAAGTAATAATAAAATAAACTTAATATTCTGATAGTTTTGACATGCCTTACCATGCGGTTATTAAAGAATCTAGTATTTTTACGAAATTAGGAATATAATGTTTTTAATGTATTAAGAAGAGCGCGATGAGAATTACTTCAAGCAAACGAATGTTATTACTAGAATACGATAGCGTTTAGTTTTACCCTAATGGAATTTATAGATTTTCGTTATCCACTTATTTTCTTTTTATCAGGCCGTGGTACGATAGGAAATGTGAGAAGATAAAAAGAAGGGTAAAAAGAAGTACAAGAATTGGAAATTGGGAACTGCGGTAATAAAGGAATAAGTAGAAATAAGAAATAATTTCAGATTGATGTGTAAGAATAAAAAACAGGAAAACGAAAATGATCTAGAAAAGGTGTTGAAAAGTTTTAAGACAGAGGGCGTGTGCGGAAGATAATAAATAGACTTACGAAGCGTGGAGTGAGGATAAGCGAGAAAATAAAGGCTGAAATATGAAGGGAGTTTGTTAAATAATCGTGTCGGACGAGATAGAGAGATAGAGAACAAATTGTGACTCTTTAGTACACAAGAGGTTAGGAAAAGTCTGAAGGAGGAAGCGAAGAAGGTATGGAGGGGTGATGGATTCTCAGAAGAATGGAGAGAGGTTTAAATAGTGCAAATGTATAAGAAAGGCAACAAGAATAGGAAGGAATATTACCGAGGGATTAGGCTAATAAATACAGCGTACAAAGGATACGCGGCGGTTTTTTACCGAGAGGCTGCGGAAGGATTTGGTGGAAGAGGCATATTTCCGGAGAAGCAGGCGGATTTTATGGTGAGTAGGAGCACTATCGACAACATGAACGTACTGTGGCACGTGGTGGATAGGGAATTATCGAAGAAGAGATATAGAGTAAGACGCGTTTTTTGTAGATCCTAAAGGCACGTTTCCTTAGGTGAATCGTAGAAGGTTGTGGGAGGCGACTGGAGAGAGAGAACCGGAGAGAGGCCTTATTAATAGGGTAAGGGATGTATATTCAGAGACGAAAGATAGAGTGAGAGGAAGGTAAGCTAGCGCCAAGGATGGTCGGATAATTTATGGTCGGAAGAATTAGGCTTGGGCAGATTAGGTTTAGAGGAGTGATGGTTGTAGAGGTTAGGGTATGGTCACTCGCGTATGCAGATGACATAGTCCAACTAGAAGAGAACGATTCGTCCTTAAAAATTTCCGGGCATATTCATCGACATTTCATGAACAAAAATATATAATCTTAAGACAATGAATATTAAAATCAGATTGATTACTATAAAATTATTAGTATTGTTTAATTTTCGCTAATAAACAAAATGGTCGCTGCAGAAATCGATATTTTAGTAAATTATGGGAAATTTTGCAAAATTTTGTGAAAATGTGGAGATTATTTGAACGTTGTATAATAATTTTAAAAATGTTAAAAATGTGTGAAAAGTGAAAAATAGACAAATAAAAAAAACGACGCGACAGTGTAACATTTTTATCTCTATTGAAATAAGAAGAAAGCTACATTAATGAATTACCAACGTGATCTAGTCATTTTCTGTTTTTAAAATATTGTCTTCTGATTACTTAAAGAAAGTTAAGAAAAATAAGATTTTTTTACAATCTTAACATTATAATGGTTTAATATTTTGGGTCTTCAAACAATTTTGGTTTTTGATAAGCATTTGATTAGAAGAAAGTGGGCCACTACAGATAAGTGAAAATTCTAATTTCGATTGATCAAAATATTTCTTAATTCGAAATTGAAAAACATTTAAAAAGTAAAGAATGATTTAATTGTAATTAATAATTACTTTTTTAAATTAATTATTACTAAGTAAATTTATAAACTTATTTAAGAATGTATATCATAAATTAAAAATTGTTAGAAACATGGAGAACGCAAAAAACAAAAAGTTCAATAAAATAACGTAATTGCTTAACATTTTTAATTCTGTCAAAACGATAAGTAGGTCATACTGAGAAATTGTTGTCGTGACACAGTCTGTTTTCATTTTCAAAATATTGCCTACTAATTATTTCAACATAGTTATGGAAAATATCGTATTAATATTGAGGGTTTGGAGAAATTTTTTTCCAAGAACGAAAAAGTTATTTTTTGGCTCCTAATTTTTTTCTAATTTTCTGATTTGTTTCTTAATAATAATTAAATTTTTATTTAAATAAAATACTTTTGGGTATTTGAGAAGATTTCAAAGATTTTCAGGAGTTTTAAAATATATCGATGGATTTCACAATACTTTAGAGAATTTGAAATATTTTAAAGTAGAGTGAAACTCTACTATAGCTCCGATTTCCGGGCTGTCGGTGGATGCCCACTAACTCATTATAGCGTGCTCCGCTTTTGCTTGTTTACGCCTGACTGCTCGCCTGAGAGACAGCCGCCGATCCCGCGCACCCCGCGCAGCCAGCTTACACCAACATGCGGCGCGGCGTCAATTCTTGGAAAGGATAAAGAAGGGAAGGCTATTGAAGATTTTCATTGTATTTAAAAATATTACTAATAATTACCAACTGATGTCGTTAATTTAAGAAACTTTTAAAAGATTTGATATATTCTAGGTTATTTTTATAGGTATGCAGGAATATTTATGTGTTTTCAAAACTTTCAAGTAATGACAAAAGATTTCAAACATGTTTTAGGGAATTTAGTCCAGGCGAATTAACTTATTTTGAGGAAGAAAAAAAGAAAATTGTTAACAGCACTTGAACTATTGGAAATGTTTAATTGGTTCCTAATCAACGTAAAAAAGAAAAATGCATGAACAGGGGTGTGACGCGGTTGTTTAAGGGCGGGTTAAAGGGTGAAAATTGTATTATTGTGATTTTCGACGAAAGTTAAGGTCAGAGAGAAAAGTGTTTAATACAAAACATATAGATCATAAAAAAGCCTAAAACTTTTGTATAAGGAACTTTTTCACGTAACCTCAAAATGTCCAAAAAAAATGCGAAAAACCGTGTTTTATTTTTTATACGTTTTTTCTTTTTTATTACCGCAAAAATAATGTTTTTTTTTATTTTAATTTTATTTATTTTTATATTCTTTTCTTTCAGGGCTATATTTATTTGTTTTAAAATATACTTTCTGATAAAATAAAAAAAAATATAGTTACTTTTGAATTACGTACACAAAAATGTAAACAAGTCGAATAGTTACTTTTGCAACAATCAATTTCTCACTAAGTATTGATAATTTGTTGAAATTGTAAAATATCTTTAAAAGCTGATTACTAAATTTAATTTGACGGAAAAAATATGAAAAAAACTCTATTTTATTATTTGAACAGAAACTTTATTTTTGAAAACTTACGCTGTCAACATTCAAGTCGAATAATGAAGCTTCAGATGGAGCTTGATAGTAGTAGTATTGTTTATTTATTTTTTATATGCACATTCTGTTATAAACATTCATAGTGTAAAAATCTTGAGATACATCTATCGCTTATAAATCTATAAATTTAACAAAAGTTTAAAAACCAATTGTTTTTAAGGCAAAGAAAATTTGAAATTTTGTGTTTTTCCTTATTTATCTGAAGCTTTATTATTCGACTTGAATGTTGGTTGCATTAGTATTTAAAAATGAAGCTTCTGGTCAAATAATAAAATAAAGTTTTTTTTTTCATTTTTTCCCGTAAAACTGAATGAAGTTATCATTTTTTAAAGATATTTTACAATTTAAACAAATCATCAAAATTTAGTGAAAAATGGATTGTTGCAAAAGTCACTTTTCGAATTTTTTCCATATTGAGCATGTTCTTCAATAGAGACTATACTTTTTTTATTTCTTTATAAAGTATGTGTCAAAACAAAAAAATTGAGCCCTGAATGAACTCTGTACGATAACTTTGTAAAGGACAAATTTCATTTGGAAAAAAAATGTTTTGGACCGGAAGAAATGATTATCTCGGAAACCACTTGATTTTTCCATCCATTTGGAGACCGACAGAATTTTTTAAATTTAAAAATCTTCGTGTTTGGTAAAAAATTAATTATTCAATTGAAAATTATGAGTTCTTTAGTCGAGAATTTAGCTCTTTTGTAAAACTTAATTTTTCTTTAGTAGAAAATTAATTCTTCTAAACTAGAGAGGTGGCTGTTCTATTTTCGATTGATATTAAAAGTAATTTTAAAGCATCAAAATAGATTGTTTTGATATTTTTGGTGAAATTTGAGGTGAGTGGATTATGGAAGTGTGTAAAAGGGTGTGTTTGTGAGAAATTAATTGAGGTAATTGGATTAATTGGATCCATGGCTAGCGGAACGAGTATCATCGCGGAAAAATTGATTTAGAGCAGGAAGTGTTCAGTACGCCAAGAGAGGAGATCAAAGAAAGGAAGGCAAGGGGGAGATTAGAAATGGGGAGTAGAAAAGGGGAGGTTGAAAGCAAAAGTCGTGGGATCGATTGAGGTTTTTATCAAAAGGAAGAGAGGGAAGAGGGAAAGTAGTAAAGAGAAGGAAGATATCGGTTCAAGCTTAAAATATCCAAAAATGTTTAGATCTCCGCCGAAAAAGCAGAATTTGGTAGAAAAGGATGATAAGAGTAAGGGGGCTGGAGGAATCGGAAAAGAAATTGAAGTATCATTGGAAGAGGAAAGGCTGAAAGAAATTCGCGAAGTGATGATAAAAGTAATGGGGATTTATAAACAAAAGTAGGAAAAAGGGGGAGAGGAATTAAAGAAGGAAAATAGGCGGGAAATGGCTGAACTTAGAAAAGAAATAAAAAAACGGGAGGAAGTTAGGGAACATTTAGAAAGGAGGATACAGTCATTTGAACAAAAACTAGAGAAGCTGCAAGATAATAATAAAAAGGTAGATAAGATGCCAGATAGGTTAAAAAGTAGAAAGCTTGAACCGGGATTTTTTTGAGGGCAAGAGTGGGAATATGGAGAAGGAAAGAATGAGAAAAATAGAATAAGGAATAGAACGGAAAGAGAGAAAAAAGAGGGAAGCACCATAGTGATGTAGGGTATAAGATGAGAGGGGTCGGAGCTAAAGGAAGGAGTGGAAGAAGTGTTGGAAATTTGGAGAGAGCAGATGATGATTCGACATAGGTTGAAAGATAGATGGAGTATTAGTTAAGAAAAATAGCGGAAGAGAAAAGAAAAAAAGGAAGAAAAACATGCGTTCAGTACAGGAGAATGCAGATAGACGGGATGGGAAAGAGTAAGAGGAAGGTTACCAAGAGGTTACAAATGGCAAGTGCAAAATGTACAGAGGAAAAAGAAAAAGGGCAGAGAAATGGGAGGAATGGTTATTAGGGCAAGGGATGAACGTATAACAGAGAAAGATTAGAAAGAGAGGAAAGAACATAAAGAAGGATTAATAGTAGAAAAGGTAAACATGGGAGAAGAGAAGTGGACGGTAGTTCGAGTTTATGTGAACAGTTATATGAAGGCAAAAGCATAGGGACTGAAAAAAATTATTGAAGAAGGTAAAGAAGAGATTAAGCTTAAAATAGATGGGGATTTCAGTGCGATATCAGGAGACAGAGAAGAAAGTGAATATGGAGAAGAGAGAGGAAGAGAATCCAAAGATAAGATACGAAATGGGAAGAGTAAAAAGTTGTTAAAGAGCTTGGATGAGTTAGGATGGTTTATCTTAAACGGAATTATCGATGGAGATAAGAAAGGAGAATATACACGATCAGGAGGTAAAAGGGGAACTGTAATTGTTTTATGCGATAGTGGATGATGAGTTAAGAGAAAAGATCAAGCCACTAGAGGTAGGTGACTATATTGATTCTGGTTACTTTCCCTCAATAGTGACATTAGAGGGACAAAAAATTAATAAAAATATGAACAAAAGAGGGCAAACGTAAAAAGTGTAGGAAAAGAGGATTGGTCAAGGAAAGGAAAAGAACAATTTAGTGAAAAGGTCAGAAGTATAAAAAAGGGGAGAGGACAATGCTGACGAGTAGATGGAAAAAATGATAGGAGAAATAAAAAGAAGATTAAAGTGCACAAACAAAAATAAAGTTAGTAAAGAAGGGAATATAAGTGGTTGGGATGAGGTCCGTAAAGAGAAAAAAAGGAGGCCGGAAAGAAATTAAGGAAGTGCAGAAAACAAAAAAGTAGTGAGGAAGAATATGAGAAAAAAAGAATCAGTATACTGAGTTGAGTGATCAAAAGAAAGAGTAAGGGAGTAAAAGGTTTGAGCAAAAGGAGGAGGATGGGACGGAGAAAGAGGTATGAAAGATAGTGAATATACAAAGAAAAAGAAGAAAAAAAGTAAATCAAGATATGGAAATAGTAGAATAGAAGAAATATTATTTTGGATTTGCTAGGATGAATAGAGATAAAAGTTAAAAAGGGATGAAAATATGGTTGAGAAAGAGATAAGAAAGAGGACATAACCAGGCAAAAAATAGTGAAGGTTTTAGGAATAATGAAGGATGGAAAGGTACCCGCTATAGATGAGATTCCAAATGAATTATGGAAATATGGATGGCAGGAACTAGAGGAAGGGGCATGGATAATGTGTTATCGAGTATGGAGAGAAGAGAGGTGGCCAGAGTTATGGAAAGAAGGAGTAGTTATAGTTAAAGTGGAGAAAGGCTGAGAAGAGGAGGTTAAAGATTATAGGGGCGTAACGCTGATGCCAACACTGTATACAGCATATAGGCAAGTGTTTTGTCGGAGAGATTGAAGACAGAAGTTGAATAAAAAAGGATCAAGCCACCAAATCAGGCAGGATTCATGAAACGAATGGGGGTAATGTTCAACATATATATTCTGTAGAATCTAGTAAATAAAAGGATTGAAAGGGAAAAAGGGGAAATAATACAAATGTTCGTGGATTTAAAGGCGCCGTGTACTTATTAGACCGAGGCGAAATAGAAAAAGGAATGTTTAAAAAGGGGTAAGCGAGAGTTTAATAAAGAGAGTATTGAAAATTTTTAGAGAGAGAAAAAACAGGTTAAAGGTAGGGGAGCAAGTATGAGACAGTTTGTGGTTGGTGAAAAAAGTGAGGCTATCATGTCCTATGAGCCCTCTTTTATTTAATATATGAATACCAGACGAGGAAGAAGGAATCAAGAGAAAAGTTTGGGGAGGAGTTATGATAGGGAAGGAGAAGGTATATACACTATCTTACGTAGACGACATAGTGTTGATGACAGAGTATGAAGAAGGGATGGCGGGCTCAATTATAGGATTAGAGAGAAACTTAGATGGGACAACTCTGAATTTAAATATAGAAAAGACAAAGCTAATAAGGTTTAGAAAAGAAGGGCGAAGAAAGAAAGAATGAACGGTGAGATGGAAGGGAATAAGGTTAGAAGGAGTAAACGAGTTAAAATATTTGAGATATATCTTGTAAACGAATGGAGATCATAAGGCTCATATAAGAGAAAGCATAAAAAAGCAGCAGGGGAAATGAAACAGATACGAGGAACAGAAAAAAGAAGGATTAAACAAAATTAAAGAAGAAGAATGTGTTTATTTGATACGCTGGTATGGCCGGTATTATGTTATGGAGCAGAGATATGGAGATGGAAAGAAAGTAAAGTTATTAAGAATTTACAAGAAAGGTATGTAAGTTGGACACTAGGGACAGACTCAAGGACGCCAGGATATATGGCGAGAGAAGAAGCGCAAAGAGATAAGTTATGTATGAGAGCGGGAAAAAGGTCATGGTAATTTGAGACAAAACTAAGAAATTGAAAGGAAGGGGACTTGGCGAGAAAGTGTTTGATGGAAGTAGAAGAGAGGAGGAGGAGGGCGATCAAATTAACGAGATGGGAAGAAGAAAGTAGGGAGTTCTTTAATCCTAGAAAAATATAGTACAGGAGTGGAGTAAACTATGAAGAACTGGAAAAAAGGAGAGGGAAAGACAATCAATAGAAGGATGGGGGATGATTGAGGAATCAAATTACAATTAGCGGTATAAGATAATAAAAAAGGAAGGAGGACTAAAGTATTTAGAAAAGGAATGGGGAGAGAGAAGGTGCACTATAATAGCAAGATTTAGATTGTGAATCATGGTAAGGAAGGGCATGGTACTGCGAAAAAGAAGAGAACAGGAAGCGTAAAATATGCGAATGAGAGGGAGAAACATTGAAGCATGTGTGGGAAGTATGTTTGAAAGGAATGGAAAATAAAGAAAGCTGGGAAGAGAATGTGGTTAGGATTCTAGGAGAGGATGGATTAGCAGAAGAATGGATGAAGGAGTCGGAGGGAGCTAGAGGAGTGAATGAGAAAGAATGAAAGAATGCATGACTGAGACGCGTTTGCGTTCTCATGCTTTCTCGCTCTCTCGCGTGCAGTCTTGCTCTTTTTTGCTCGCTCAATCTTTTGCTAATACTACACAAATTTTTATTTAAAATTTTGCCAAGATAAAAGAAACTAAAAAAGTATATGTCGCATTAAAAACAAAAATAAAGAACTATTGCGCTTGGCTCATATCGCCCCACGCCTGGGACGGGATGATCCAGGCTTTGGGGCGAGATGGGTTATTCAATTAAATTAATTATTAGATATTATTTCTAATTAAGAGCCTTGTTAAGTTAGAGTATTTTAAAACGAAAACATATCTGACACATGTCTTTCCAAAATTAAACGAAAAATTTAAAGTATTTAACTTCAACATGTTGCAACCTTTAATCCTAATATCTACCGTAACCAAAAACTACAAAGAGTAAGTAGAAAACCGTTTTATATCCACATATCTTATATTAATTCTATTAGAAAAATAAAAATAATTATAGCAATGTTTTTCTTATTTTTATAGCATTTTACGAGTTTTCAAACAAAGGTATTTAAGAAATACACACAGAAAAACAGTGCTGTCTCTTCTGGTTGACAGCAACTTATATGATTTGATCACACCTATAGCAGGCCTACTGTCATCCTAGTGGGCACAAAATTTGGTGATGTCTTTACGACTTTGTTACGACATCTTTACGACAACTTTACGACATCCTGTGACCATGTCGTTTCGGTGTCTTTACGATATCGTAAAGACATCAACAGATCATACTACTTATTGAGGATATCGTAAAGAAACCTTAACGGCATGGACGTAGGATGTCGTAAAGTTGTCGTAAATATGTCGTAACGATGTCGTAAAGACGTCACCAAATTTTGTGTCCACTGTTTATACTTTTTCTGAGCATTTTTATCGACAAGATTTGTTTTTTATACGTTTACACCATAATGAACATCCTGCACAATCTGATAATATGAAGCATTGCATCCTAACCTACTGACTGCTACACGAAGAGGTCAGTTTAATGCAAAGGAAGAGGTGGCTCATTCCGTCTCAGCACAGTGGCTCATTCTGCCCCATATGACACTTTTTAGTCAAATCAAAATTTCAAATATTCCGGTTTTACAACTATCTATAAATCTGTTGAAAACTTAAGGTCTAATAAATAAGCTATCTAAATGACAAAAACATCGAATATGTGATTTTTCGTGATTCTTGAACCTTCTAAACAAATGCAAAATAGCAGAATACAGATCTAAAAACTTCTACTTTCGTTTTTTTCAGATTTATTAAACATTAAGCGACAAATTAAAAAAAAGAAGTTTGATTATGTTTTTCCTGATATTAGAACATAAAACATTTACAAAATAAATGATAACCTACGAGAAAATTAGGTGACTCATGTTACCCCCTATTCTAATCTTGGCCCACCTATTCGTTGAGTCATTTGTAACTGAAGATATAAATTTTCCATTTTTCCATTCTCATTTGTCAGTGTAATGCAATCGTCCCAATTTTCGATATATTGTTTTTAACGGATCTTTACGTTTCGGCACACACAGAATCCGAAAATCATCAAATTTGGTCAGAGTCTGTCTGTGTGTCTGTTTAAATGTCTGTATATCTGTATGTATGGTAACCTGAATTTTGTAGCCACGCTAACTTTTAAAGGATTTGTCCAATAGATTTAGCCTTTAATATGATTTTTAACATTCCCAAACTGGAGGTTATGTTCATTAAGTAGACCTTTTCAAACTTAATTTAAAAATGTAGAGCATTTTATAAATAAAAATTTTCTTTTGAAATTAAATTTTTTTTAAGTTTCTCATAAATGGATAAAATACTTGCAAATTATACAAATAAAATTCTTAATTTCGATAAAAATTAGAAAAGTTATATGATTTTAAAAATTTTGAAAATGTTCAGAAAAATAGTAAAAAATATTTTTCTGAAAACTTAGGAAATTTCATTTAAATTCGTCACTAGATGAAAAATATATTTGAAAACTATGTCAGTTTAATTTTTTGATCAGACCAAAATAGAAAAAGTTAGAGCTTCTTTAAAAAATGAAATAAATAAAAATTTATGAGTTTCAGAAATTTTTGCCAAATTTTCTGGTACATAGTAAAAAGCTTGCTAATTACCCTTATGACATTTTTAAATTCGATTAAAATTTGAAAAGGTAGGCTCAGTTCCGAATAGCTGAATTCTCCGATTTTATTTAAACTCCGCATACTTAAGTACTTTGATACGCAAACTGTACTTTACAAAAGTTGTAGCAACGTTGACATGCAAATTATGCTACTGTTGGATGATTTTCAAAAATATGCAATTTTTGTTTTTAAGAAGGCTTCACCATCCTGCTCTGATAATATATATATTTTTTATGAATTTTACACTTATTCCTGAAAATTAATTTTACATTACATATAATGTCCCAAGTTCACACAACATCCTTTTTTATTTCTGCTAATTTAAAAAAATTTTAAATTGCTTGTACAAATTCAATTTTGGAAATATAATTGGGAAATCTATCTTATCTAATTTCACAGGGCTTCATAGCACCTTTACAAGCTAAATAAATTATACACATACTATGATATACAAATATATATATATATATATATATATATATGTCCATTCAACTATAATAATTGGTTATAAAAATGTATGTAAGTTCATGTAATTATATGCAGTCAGAAGTTACCTAAATCTGATGATGAAAAGGTGCTGTTGGTAAACTTGTCTCAAGAAATAAGAAGAAAAAAGAAAAACAATTACATAATCACACCTTATCATCAAGAAACTTAAGTGAATAAAAAAGTAGTGGTACTGAACATTATAGTGAGAGAAAAGAAGATACAGGCTAAGGCCACAGAGTTATATTAAATAGAGATGTACCTGCAGTTTTTAGAAATTCAAAGAATATATTTTTAAATGCTAATACTGTAGGTGTATAGCGAATACTATTCAACAGTTTATTCCAGAGTCGCCTCCCTCTAATGAAAAAAGATTTTTGCATTAAACATGTTTTATGAGCATGCATTTTCAGGGTACGACCTCTATCATGCAGCGCAGGCCCACCTGAAAGGTTGATTTGATACCACAAAAACAATTACAATAAATAAACAGGCTTTCATATTTTAAAGGATCATGTACAACAAAGTTCTTATAAAATAATGTCTTTTCTTAGCGACTCTCATGAAACCAGATCTTTCCTTGTACTCAGAAACATGATCCAATTTAGACAGGTTATAGATAAAACGGATGCAAGCATTGAAAGCACGTTCAATTTTGCAATTAAGGTCATCAGCGGATTCATCATATACCACACAATCATAATCAAAATAAGGGAGAATCCAGCCTTTTACAAGGTGGACTCGCGTAGCTGGAATCAAAAAGTCCCTACTTCGACTGAGCTAAAGTAAAGTTTCTAAAGTTTTGCGTGATATTAGTTTAACTTGCTATTTCCAAGAAAGGATCCTGTTGAATATAAAACCAAGACCATTGACAGAATCAGAGAAATTAATAGCAAGACCGTTCAAGTACAAAGGTAAGAGGGGATCCAAGACTTTAGATGGATTGTGAGTGGAGGATCTAACTAATAAAGCATATGTTTTTAGTACACTGAGTTTCAAACCATTAGATACCACCCAGTTTGAGACGTTACGATTATCTTCCTAAACCATTTGAAGTAGATCCCTTAGGTTAATATATGTCCCAGAAACATCTATTTTTCTATCATAGGCATAAAGGAGATATTAACAGTAGCGTAAAATATATGAAAAGTCGCATGCGAATAAATTAAAAATGCAGGTTTGGCCGTATTCAACGAAAAGATTTGGCAATACTGTAATTTTTGACAGATATGAAAGATCGAGTAATGACGTAGCGCGTTTGAAGCATCAGTCTAAGAAGATTTTTTCCATGGAGCAGTACAATCCACGCGATCGCTCTCAGATTGTTGAAATTTACATTCAACAAAATAAGTCAATTGTGAAAACTCAACGTGCATGGAGAAAAATAAATAAAGTGAAAACTGCGCCTTCGGCGACTACATTGTATGGTTTGTATGAAAGATTTTCATCAGGTGAGGCGCTTACTTATCCCAAGCGTCCAAATAAAAAGCGACCAAGGCGATCGGATGAAAATATCGCACTCGTACAGGCCAGTATTCTGAACACTGGTCCGTTTTCACAATTGACTTGTTTTGTTGAATGTAAATTTCAACAATCTGAGAGCGTTCGCATGGAGTGTACTGCTTCATGACAAAAATTTCCTTAGACTGATGCTTCAAACGCGCTACGTCATTACTCGATCTGTCATTTCTGTCAAAAGTTACTGTGTTGCCAAATCTTTTCGTGGAATATGGCCAAACCTATATTGGGGCCAAGTATTGAGCCCTGGGGAATTCCACTTATCACCTCATTTCAGTCAGTGCGAAGAACATCGCTGTTCCCTATGGATTGTAAGCGATTACTTAAGTAAAATTTGAACCAATTAATGACACTGTTAGTGATGTTAAGGTTTTTTAATTTTTGATTAAAAGGTCATCGTTTACCAACTCGAATGCTTTGAAAAGATAAAAAAATACAACAATCGTTACGCCATTTTCATCTATTGTAGCTTTTAAAACAGCACTAAATTTATAGAAAGCAGTGATTGGTGCTCTGCCCCCTTCAAAATCCAGACTAGAAAGGATAAAGCTTAGGTATGGGTATTATTATATAGTATTAGTATCCTAGGTATAGTGCAAATCAGCGCTTTCTTCCAACTATTGGAGAAAATTCCAAGCTGTAAAGAACAATTGTAAATATGAAGTAGAACAGGAAGTATCACGCGGGAATAAGGTTTAACGATTTTTATTGAGATACCATCAATGTTAATAGCCCCTGAGGTTATCTTGGCAATTACTGAAAGAACAGAGTCTGCCTTAATATGCGAGAAGTGAAAATTAGCAACATGGGGCAAGATTCGTACTTGACTTAAAATTCTATTTTTTTGAGTAAGAGTATGGTTGGACAAGGAGGGAACTGAATATTGAGAGAAATTTTGTATTCTAGTTAGATCTTCCACAGTCATAAGGTCAATAAGTGTTCTAGACATTCCGGACTGGTGCATGTATCCATGTGGAACTATAGATAAACCAGCTGAATTTATGAAAAACGTAAGTTAATTGGATTGGTTAAAGCGAATATTTAAGTTCGTATTAAAACCCCCTGTAATTATAACATTGCTATAATTGAGCGTATAATCAAAAAGCTACGTCTCAAATCCCATACAACACCCAGCATTAGGTGATTTATGAACAACCCCACAAAGTATGCGCTGAAAATATTCAGAGATGTCCCTATTTTTTCCGAAAAATTAATAATTATTAAGGCTAATATTTAACGAATCAAATTGATGATTGAGTCAAGGCTTATAGAAAGCTATATTATTAAACGATCTCTGACCAAAATAATCAGCAAATTCTGTAAAATAAGCAGACAGGGATTAAGCATTGACATGACATATAATAACAAAGGCTAGCAAGTCTTACAAGAAGGAAACAATACCATATATAGGAAAACTTATAAAAAAGAGTTCTGCAATAAGAGGTGATTAACATAAAAGCCATACAATTACGTAGAGCAGACCACTTGTAAGAAGCAGTCAAGTGTAGAATGCAGGTGTGAAATGGGTAGTACTAAAAATAATAATAAAAATACAAAAACGTACCAACATGGGTACATAAGAAGTATACCTAAGCAAGAACCATTAGATTTACGGCAGAAGATCTTGCTCCCAGCAATCCTCAAGTATTCTACTTTTTTTCTCCTTAATTCCAATTCAGAGCTGTAAGCCTGCCGGTTGAACTTAGTGAGCGACTCTCTGATATACAATGATCGATCTTTACTCGAACCAATAAGTTTTGTCCGAAGACCACCCTTTCTTTTACCTAAATTAACTAAATTCGCATTCTGAGTTAAAGGTGACTATTATAATAAGTGGAAGCGAAAGGCGAGAAGAAGTGTATTTTGCAGATCTGATTCTATAAAGAATTGTCAGATCCTCTTCAGTGAAGGGTACCCCCAAGGTAGAAGCGATTTGACAGCAGAACTCACAGACCTGAAACGCCGCGACGATGCCGCACGAGGGGAATCGTCCCCGCCAGGTGCCAGATCGTGGATGAAATTTACCCCCACCATACCTACCGTTTGGGAGCCGCAAAACAGAAAGTGCATGATTACCACTGTGAGTTCGTATGTAAGCCGAAAATGCACGATTCGACCTCGGAGTTCTGCTGTACGCTGATTGCCGCTCTGAAGGCTTCGGAAGACTTCGGTGGTCTTCTATTTATATCTTGCTCCCCATTTGAAAGAAATTGAGGAAATTGGCGATTTGGATCTATTGCGTGATTCTTAATTTCATGCATACGTCGATTTTCAGGTTATGTTTTCCAGGTGTACATAATATGGATATA
>NC_046657.1:24813642-24849237 GCF_010883055.1 Belonocnema kinseyi | reverse complement strand
ATGCATTTTATTAGAAATGTCTTTTTTTAGTATACAATTTAGCTTTTTGGATGAAAATTTAATTTTTTTATTTAAAATTTTACTATCATGTTGAAAACAATTTAAAAAATTTTTTTTGTTCAATTATGTATTTGATTATTTGATTATATATATATATATAGTGCAGTCATGTTATTTGTCGGTTGCGTATGAGTGTAGTATATTATTATATTCAGTAAAGTCACGTGGTGCGTAAAGATGCACAATACAGCCTTGAAGTAGCTAGGTGTGTTTATTAGAGATATATGGTAATTAAGGCTGCGCAGCAGAGACCTAATATATGCAGGGTTTCTCAATACGTAGAGCTGCGCATAACAGTCCGTAAGTATCTAGGATTGTACTCTAATTAATCTAAAAAAATTACTGCGCATTTGTATTTTCCATAAATACCTATTGAGTATCCCTGTACATCATAGATATCTATTGCGCAGCCTTACTTACAATATATCTGTATTGCGCAGCCATGCGCACTACAAGAATCCACTGCGCCGTCTGATTTACTACAAAATTATACTGCTCAACTATATTTCTCATTAATACATACTGCATATTTCTAAGTATCTACTGCTCAGAATGATATGCAAAACAGTGAGCGGCACAGCCTGGTGTTTTCAGATAGAATAATGTCCCCTTTTTGTCACTCTTTTGTACTCCTTCTGTTTGACTACGAACTTCCTTGACTTACAATAGAATTTTTACATACTGTTATCAGAAAGTATTTTTTTTAAATACACAAAATACCTCAACTACATAATACAATTTTTAGATGTATTTCAAATATTATTTCAAAATACCCCAATGTTTTTTGTAATTGTATTTGAACTATATCAGCTAATTTTTCTTTACTCTGATATATTTCAATTAAATAGGGCTGAAATACATGTATTTAATCAATGTAGTTGAGGTATTTTGTGCCCATCTCTGCTTTTCGAAACGTTGGAATTTGTTTCGATTGCCTAAGCAAACATGACAGCTAAAGTTAAACCTTAATTTTATTGTTTTTCCGCCTAAGAATTTTCAGTAAAATCTTTCAAATAAATGTAAATGTAAAAAATGTATGTTTTCTAAATTTAAGTATTCCAAAATATGTTCCATATACATACATTAAAAATCTACTTTTTGATAATTAAATAATTTGCAATTCTACATTTACAAAATTCAAGAATTTACCATTGTAAATATACAGGATTAAAGAATTTTAAATCAAGTATTCTGAATACTACAGAATTTTTAATTATTATTATTAAAAAAATTAATATAACCTAAAAATATGCTTCAAATCAGATACGTTTACAATACCATTTTTTCCAGTTTTTAATTGCAGACTAAACTGTTGAATCCAAAAATCAGGTAAAGTAAAGAAGTTTTATTTATCAATGTATAAAAGTGAAGAGTTTTATTTTTGTGAGCTATAGATAAAAATCTCAGCAAACTGCCCTATCACATAACTGGTTAACCTACTAATTCAAGTTAAAAATAAATTCTATAGAATGTCACTTTCTCCCATAAAACTGTATAAGGGATAATAGAAGTCAAAAAATATAAAGAAAAAGACAAAAAACTATACCAGGAATCCATGTAGATAATAGGCTTTTATAGTTTGCTGGTGAAAAATGGTTACTATAATACATGCGTGAAGTCACAAAACCCAGAAATACTTCACCGCTCTCATCACCACACTCACCACACTCACCGCACTTTAAGAAGAATCTTTAAGACGTCTTCGAATTTACATCCATCTCCTTCTAAATTTATAGTATCATTATATTTGCTGACACGTTCTGGAGAAAGTCCATTTTAAATACTTTGGATCTCCGTGAATTATTATTATCTTAAACTGTTTATTATATGTTGTCAGCATAATGACTAGAACTGCAAAATAAGCCAGTCTGGAAAGATCGTCTGGCGATTATAGCTTGTAATCTTGTTTTTTGTGTTGGATAACTGTTATATTATCATTCAATTCAGTTACATTATTCACAATCTTTTCTCCTAGTAATAAAAAATTGGAGATAGCATAAACATGACGGCACATATTTTACATGATCATTGGATTTAATGGTTATAGAGCCAGTTGTGAACCAGCCTCAGGGATCAAAACTTGCAATGTATGAGTTGAAGAAGAAACTTAAATCTTAAGTTAGTGGGTCCGGGATAACCTCATCTTTATTTTAATCGGTTAAATTAATCTGTTTGAAGATAAGTCGGGATTGCCTGCTAACGAAATAAAAAATAATTATAGAAAATTTTTCGTCTACCAAAGAAATTACGAATCATTCGAATTTCTCTTAAGGAGGGATCGAGTGTCAAACTGGCCATACACGACATGTAACACGAGACGATATACAACGGTTAAGGTAGCATTGTTTCTCAAAAACGCTCCTAAAATATCAGGGATCCAGAATCCAGATTCTGAAGGTTTGAACTTGCCCTATCATGCGTTTATTGCAAATCCAGTGGTTCTAAGAAATTTAGAGTAGTATTTAATGCATCAGGAAAATCGCATCAGCGTTAAAAAAGACCAAGGCTGTGACTTAAAGAGAGTATTAAAATTTCGTCGTGGGGTTCTAGAGAACAGGATCTATTTTCACCTTGTTTTGTTTGATGCAGTTAGCGTGCCGATCACAGTTTGGTGCGAGTCTGCTTCAGCGGTTAGATAATATTGAAACACTTTATTATATGTTTGCACTTTATCATTAATAAAATGCATATTTCTATATATTATTAAAAATATAATATAACTAAGTCTATAAATATAAAATGTAAATCCTAGAAGAATGCTTTGTAATTCAGAATTTAGTTTTCAGGCTTCTCATGAATTAGGGTCATCATTAATTTAAATTTAAATTTAAGTTCCTCTACTCTTAAAAATTTTTTTTTGCGAATGTAATTTTATGAGATCAAACAGTTCTTCGTAAAACTGATATCTCACTCCAATTCTGTTTTTATTAGAGACGGAAGTCTGAAAAAATATTAACTCAAAGTGATGACAGATTAACGGAAGCAATCTCCTGTCTGCAGGAAGTCAGCCTTGTCCCGAGGGATGCTAAATTAACTAATTATTTGTTTGAGAACTTTCTAATCTTCAGACATGTGTATGATCATCAACAAGGCGTATTTTCTTCAGAGAATATGGACGGCGGGGAGGGGGGGGGGGCATATAAAAATGTGTGCAATTTCACATTTTTCATTTTCGCTTTGTAATAAAGTTCTTGTTCTCATTCAAAACAAAACTTTTGCAAGTGGTTTATAGAATTTCCTTCAGGAATTTCATCGTACATGGTTAAAACAAAGTTTGGCTTTTGCTTCCGCCTTTTTCATTTCTAAATGATTAGGAATAGTTTTGTTAAGCCTAAAAGCTCTGGTCATCCGCTTTCTTTTTGCGACAGCTTAGCTGCATGTTTCGTCTTACGAGAGGGCTGGCACAAAACCTGTATTATTTCGTTGGTTAAAGCCCCTGTAAGAATGTCTAGCAGAATAGGAGGGTAGACCGGCAGAACTAACTAACATTTCGATTCCGTCAATGAACCAATTATACATGGAGAGAGGATCCTGGGATGTGCATTTGAATTTTGCTGCGTCGCCTCTAAAAAAATTCAGAAAATTATTAGAAACATTGAGCCAATTAATTTTTTTATGTTTACATTTATGTCACAAAAAGAGTGAAATTTGAATACACAATCCGAGGCTTTTCACAGCCGTCTAGTGGTCACATCCCATTGTATGCTTCGAAACATCTCAGGAACAGTCAGTAAATAAATTTGAAGTCTCAAATGAGAAGTCTAGGACCTAAGGATATCGGCATAAAAGGGTGGCAAATGTGGCTTCACCATTGTGCCAGCACATGAAGCCTGTTTGGTCTGATGAGCAGTAAAACTCTAAATCATTAGAGCAGTTGCAAAAACTGTCTTATGTTAGATGAAATTAAATAGCATTATCAAGTATTGGATAAAATAAAATTGTCCAAGGAGAAAACTTTGTAGACCGAGATTATCAGGAGGTCTTCTTCGAAAGACTCAATAGAAACAGCTAGGGTTTCCAGACTTTTTTCTGAGTTAATATCTGTAGGGCTTCTGCAGAAGCTTATTTCTAGTATAACGGTTATTAGGATCCCTCCGTCTCTTTTCGATCTTCTGTCACCTCTTAATAAATACAATTTTTTTCGTGAAAGCTTGTTGCCAGACTTAAGAAATGTTTCGCAGCGTAAATTAACATCATAGTCTTTGGATATATTTTGAATGTTTCCCTTGTTTTTCAATGACCCGTGAAAATTCCACAGCAAAATTCTTAATTTACTTATTTGAATTATTTTGGTATGCCTGGGTCTTACTTTTTATTAAGATTCGCAGAGACATATTGCTCATACTGAACCCGTGCATTTAAGAAGATATTACATGTTATAATGGAGGAAATACCTGTAAGATACTCTATTAATTTACTGATCATTGATTCAGCGTCGGCAACCTGCTAATTAATAAATTGAAAGGCTGGTGGGTGCATTTTTGGGGTTTCATTTGTGCTGTGAACTTTAACGAATGCTGCGAACTTAAGATTGCAACCTTATCGGTTGGGGCTGTTCCTTCAAAAGTTGTCTGGATTGAGGTAGAGGAAGTAATTCATTTCACGCCAGTATATTAATCCGTGAACTCCCGACTTAGACGACGAACATTCATCGCAGAGGTCATGCCTCTCAAGTAGACAAGGATATCTATATTGTCTTGAATTTTTTCCTGACAATTTAATGTAGGTCTTCTTCGCGACAACTAGACAGCTTAAAAAGCTAGCTGGAACAAAAGAAAATAGTCCTTCATTTTGGAGGCTCTTTAGATTATGACCTTGCATAGGCCTTTCTGTTTGTCGCCATATCAGTGTCGTGCGTATGGGCTTTTATCATTGGTGTTAATGATGTGTGTCTTTCTGTTCTGTTGGGTTTCCATGTCAGAGTATAACTGTGTTTCTGATTATTGTCGGTGGTGAGTTTTGGTTTTTGAATTCTTTGAGTGTTCTGCTTCCGTTGTTAAATTGTGTGTATCTTATAAATTTACATAGGGCGCAACGAAAGTTTTGAAATACAGACGAACCTTTTATAGTTTTTTGAAGTACTTTCCACAGCAGTAAATACACTTCTCCATACGTTGAAGCCAGCCATCGAACTAACCCTGACACTTTTCTTCTAGAAGATCTGCACACGCTTGGTCCTACGCCGTCAAAAGGTCAGTTCCGTTAGTAAATCGACGCCCTTTTAGTTGTTTTTTTTTACTTCCGGAAACAAACTAAAGTCACAGGGACCAAGATCTGGACTGTAAGGAGGGTAATCTAGAATAGTCAGTCCAGATTTGACCAAAAAAGCTACTGTGACCTTCGCTTAATGAGCCGGTGCATTGCCGTGGTGGAATAGCCAGGTGCTGAGTCGAGATTTCGGCCTGATGTATTAGAGTTGGTTTATGACTTAGGGTAAACATACCTAAGTGTACCAGGAAGAGGTGACTGTACGCTTATTTTTCCATCACGACCCTATCCACAATGCCGCGTTTCCCAAAGAATACTGAAATCCTTCTTTTGCTTACAGATCGAGACTTCCGCACCTCCACTGGAGAATCCTCATCCTCAAACAGCCAGATCTTATTTGTTGATTTTGTTCGAACGTCGTAATAATACAGCCAGGTTTCGTCACCTGTTATAATACTATTTACATCCCGAAATGATCCCGATTCAAATCTTTGTAACATTTTTTGGCACCACTTTACTCTCGCTGCTATTTGCTCTTGGATGAAAGCTTGTGGTACCCATAGAGTACAAACCTTTCTAGCATGTAAATTTTCATGCAGAATTCGATGAACTGCTGGTGCACTAATGTGTAACATTTGCTCTATCTGCCGGTACGTGATTCTTCTATTATCATTAGGTAGATTATTCACAGACGCAATGTTTTCCGATGTCACTACTTGCGGCAGCCGACCTGAGCGCGAGTCGTCCGCAAGACCTAAATTTCCCCTTTCGAACTGTTTGTGCCATCAGAAAATTGTTGGGCCATGCGGACAATCCTTACCCAATGCCGGAGACATTTCGTATTGCAAAACTTTCGTAGCGCCCTACATACATCAGGAAGAATTTCACTTGTTTTTATGGAATTGATTTCGTTCGCAGGAATGGTTGTGGGATTGATTTTATCTTCGCTAGTGGAAGGCTCTTCTGAATTTGAAGATTTTTATTACAGGAAATCAACATGTTTTTATAATAATTTCATGATTCTAAAATATTTTGTTGGCTTCAATTCGAAAAAAACAGCTTTCGAAATATACTGAAACCTTCCTATGCTGGTCCTTGATATACGGATTTCCTCAAATTAAGGTCGGCCAAAGTTCTAAATGGAGAGGTCCAAGGGACTGAAGGAGACTCTGAAAAGCTGATAGTGTGAATAGTGACTGGCATGCATATTTCGTTTAATGTCGTAATATGTTTTTAGGTGCACAGCGCTTGTGTTTGTTATCTACCTAAGTTTAATTTTTATGTGCGTTCTTGGCCGGTGAAATAACCTTCTAAATTTCAAGAGTTCGATGGAAAATAGATTTTCAAATCGACCGAAATCGAAATACAGCCAACACTGTTTACAGTCGTGCCAGAGACCGCCTCTATGCCAAGGTTTAAGTGTACCCCATTTTAGGTCAGATAAGAAAACAAAAATTATATTTACATGAGAAAAAAACTGTCCATTTATAATTATAGTTGAATTTTTAAGTATTCATCTTCTTGAATTTCTTCGGAATTAATTTTGTGTTATTTGAAGAAAATGTGGACAGAGGCTGCTATTCTCTGCTTCATCTTAGCAATTTTAGCTGATTTTGTCGGTGAGTGTCACGCAAACAATATAAAGTATAGATTTATAAAAAATAGGGGCAAATTGAGACAAATATATGAAAGTCCGGGAAATGACAGGGAATTAAAATGTAAAACCGGATTTATTAACTTATTTACGGTTTATGGATTTTGGATTTCTAAGATGATCTCAGGCTGATCTAAATAAAAAATAGTTTATTGTTAAGTTACTGTTATTATTCGTTTTAAGAAAAACCTTTTGCAATTTTTTGTTCCGTGAATATTTGTTCGCTTAATTTAGTTTTCATGATCATATTGATGAAATTTCAAAGTTACTGAAACAGTCATTTTCTTAATTTTTCTACAAAATGGAATTATAAAGTTTAATGCATTTAATGCCTCTTTGAAGTCAGAATTCTTTCAAATTTAAGAGTTCCCTTTTTCATATTTTAGGCATAGTAAGTACTATTTTGTTGAGAATCCCTTTTTTTTGTTCAGAAATATTTTTAACATAAAGTTTAACATTTTATTTTTGGTCGCGATTTGATATTTTTTATTTATAAATTAATCTACTTGTCTAAAAATGTATTTGCTATCCAAAAATTTCGCCTTTTTTCTAGAAAATTAATCTTAAACTTAAAAATTCATTTTCTACTCTTTTTCAGGTGCACAATGTTTGTCAATGACTCTCTTTTCGTATCTTGTTTTGTTATCCACAAAATGCAGTTATTGCTTTTTATTGAGATTTGTTTATGATAAAAATTTGAATGCTTGATTTTTAGTTCAGAATGTTTAAAAAGTTTTGCAGATAAACTTTTAGGGCCATAAACAAGTAAGGATTATCTTAAAATGTAACTTAAAATTTTAATAATAAGTAATGTTTATTTTCGTTTGGTTTCTTGGATTTTAAAAATGCTGTAACTTTAGTAATTTTTATTTGATCAAAAATGTAATGGGGATAAACTGTTCGTATTTTAATTTACCATGAATAGCTGTCAAAAGAAATTTAAAATATTAAAAAAAGTTGTCTAAAAAATTTCCAAAATGCCCTAACTTTTTAAAATTTCTTTTAAAAAATCTGGATGGCGGACTTATCCTTCCTTTTCATAGAATTTTAAGTATGCAAAAGAAAAATCTAATCGAATAATGAATTCAAATATTACCATGTTTACAAACTACAAATACAATAAGAACGACAACGACGAAAGGCAGGTACTGACGTAAAAACTATATTTTTTGACTCAGGGTCTCAAAACGTAGACATTTGTAAAAGATTCTTGACCCGATTCAAAAAATCACAAAACAATTTTACTCTGCTTTTAAAGATAGGAAGACAACAATTATTTATTTTTCTTTAATTTAAATTATCGATATTGATGCGCTGATCACAAAAATCATAAAAAACATTGCCGCAAATTTGACCTTCACAGTGAAAATAAAGAAAACCCCAACAAGTTATGAAAAATTTGATAATAAACAAACATAAAAATTGCAGGCATCCCTGTGACTGGTCACAGAAATAATGTTTGTCAAACCGATACCTAACATTAGTATAATATTTTACTATTATTTTGATGGCTCTTGTTATTATTTTAATAATAAAAATAATGATAATAATTATTTTTAATTGTCCTCGTTTCGAAAATCTATCATAATTAAAATATGTATTCATTAGCATTTTCTGCCGACCATATTTGGTTTAGTAGAGTTTACATTTTTAGTATAAGTCAAATCATTCAAAGTAGGCCACCGTGAATCCAAAATTCTTTTCTTTATCATAATACGAAATTTTTCAATTGTCTTCATGATCAAAAAGATTTCCCCATTCTTTTTTACAAGAAACATTTTTGTTGACAAATTTATGAACATTGGAAATTTAATTTGAAAATGGACTAAATATGAATGTGTATGAAAAATCGATATTTTCTATACAAATTCAATACTTTGATAATGAAAATATTGAAAACAAACATTTCTGAAAGTCAAATTTTTTCAGTAAGTGCTTCAAATCAAAAATTTAAATTTGTTTTCAGACTATGAATATTTTATTTAAAATGTTAAATGTTTTTAGATTGAGAATAAGGATTTTTTAGATCAACGTTTTTCAATACAAATTTTAACTTAAGAATCATCAAAAATCCACTAAGCCGTGCAAAAGAAAATCATTAATCATGCCGTAACATTAAATTTTCATTCATAATAACTTTCGAAACAAAATATTCTTTGCGAACAAAACTTGAGGAAATGTTTCGAACACAAGAAATATTTAAAAAATACATTCTACAGTCGAAAAAGAAACGTAATAATTGATATTTCTACCCATAGTGATTTTAAATTAAACAGAAAATAGTTAAATACATTAGGAAACTCTAATTTTTAACGAAATATTTAAATTTTCAACTAGAAAAGACAACATTTTATTTAAAACTATCAATTCCTAACTTAAAATGGAACAGTTACATTTGCAGTTAAAAAATTTAATTTTTAAACAAACATCAACAAATAAGTTTAAAATAATATATATAAAATTTCAACAAAAGTGGGAAATTTTTAAATACAATAATAATCTTTAACTAATTTTTTTACCGGTTTTTTTAAAAACACATTTTCAGCTAGGTATCCAGATGAGCGTGCGAAATAATGAATTCAAGTGAATTCCAGGAATTAAGGAAATTCATTTAATTTAGGGAACTCGTGAAATTCGCGAAATTTGTAGAATTTCTGGAATTCACAGAATTCATGAACTTCGCGGAATTCTCGGATTTGTAAGATTTTGAAATCTTTTAAGTTTTGACAGCTTTGAAATAAAATGTAATGACTCTAACAAACCTTTAATTTTAAGTATTGAATATAGTCTTTCCTTTTTTGCGTGTTTGAGACTCGTCAAAAAAACCGTTACATACTCCTATATAATTATTCCTAAACTGAAGCAAAAATCACGTAGAGACTCTATTTCCACCCATAACCCTTCAACACGCTTACGAGACGCTTTATTCTGCCTTATACTGTTTTACATTTTACATTTTGCTTATTCAATTCGTCCTGTTTCTACTTGTGATCTTCTTCTTTCTTCACCAGCTGAATCACCTCCATTTCGTCCTCTCTCTTATTCCATTGCTCCTTGACTCCTATACTTCTTCCTTGTTCTCCACTGTTTAAAATTTTAGCATCAGCCCTCCATCCATTTTCCGCGACTGCTTAACTTTTTCTACCCGCTGTGTATGAACTCCTAAGGTCCCCACTAAACTTACTACCTCAGAGCCATCTCCACTATCCTCTAATACTCTTAAATTCCTCTTCATCATTGCTCTGGTCTCCTTCTTCACTACCCAATCTTCTTTCGTCAGCGCTCTTGGCGAGGTTTTTGTTGTATCTGACATTTCACATTTTTTATCTTCATTTCTTTCCTTGTCACTGACATCTCTTCATTCTCATTCGACTTCGTCTCCATCGCCTTCTCCGTTCTTCCTTCAACCTTGAGGTTGAGCTTATGGATGAAATGCTGCATTTTCGCCTTATCTTTTACTAAACTTTCCCTTTTTCTCCTTTCCCCAGGTTCGCTTGTTTCCTCTTCTTTTCCCATTTAACTTCAATAATCTCCCATAAACAGGCCCTTTCTTCCCGAAAGCTGTTTAGATGCTGTAAAGCCAAATTTCATTGAGTGGACCGGACTCGTCCAATACACTGAGTGCGTGCTCTTTGATGCTGGTATGCCAGCAATTCGCAAGAAGCATAAAACGATGCGTACTGCTAGCTAGACCCAAGCTTCCAAACTGCTGGCATACCAGCATCCAACTGCGCGCGCTTTATTTAAAAAGATGATTTTTTTCAACATTATAAATTAGTTTTATACTCAAAAAATAAAATACTGAAATTTGCTTGAAAAAAAGGATTTTTAGCATAGAAGATTCAGTTTCCACTAAGAAAGAATTACTTTATAAAAATATAGAGTTGAATTTGCAACTATAAAAATGAATTTTTAACCAAATAGATGATTTTTTAAACAAGAACGTTTATTATTTCTTTGAACAGAATGAAATTAAAATATATAGCTGAACTATAGATAAAATAATTTTCATTATAAATGTATAATTTTCCACCATTTTTTCGCCGTACTTGATTTAAATCATGATCAGGACTTTGATTAAAAGCCTTTAAAGTTAACCTTTGGAAAAAATCCAGTAATTTTTTATTCAAAATTCCACAATCTTTCTAATTTGTCCAGCACTTTTTCAAAGTTCCATGACTTTTTCAGATTTTCCATGTATTTTACAAAAAAAAATTTTTTTTAACTTTTTCATGAAAAATGAAAAAAAAATTTCGAGATTTTAATATTTCTGGGAAATTTTTTAATTAATTTTTTTATTGATAATTTGAATTAAAAATAAACTTTGCAAACTTTCTAAAAAATTTGACATTTTGGAGGATATTAAAATGAAATTTAACAATTTTGTACATTTAAAAAGTAATAGAAAATCCAGCAACTTTCAGAGATATTTAAAAGTATTTGAAATATTTAACAATCATTTTTGAATACTGAATATTTAAGCAAAATGAAAACAAATCGTAGATTTTTACATATTTGAAACCGGAATTTTAGAAACTGTTAAAGAATTTTTAATGATTTGAAGATAATATCTTAAAAATTTACAGGGAAATTTAAAATGATTTTTTCCTTTCAAAAATTAATTTTTCGAGAAAATTTAAAGAGATTGTGAAATTCTGATAAAAAATTCCGAAATCTATAACACAAGAAATTTAAAAAAAAGACTTCAGTTTCCAATCAAAAAGATGAATGATTAAAATGAAAAATTAATTTTATCATAAAACAATAAATGTGACAAAAGTATAGTTAAATTTTCAACAACAAGAAAAAAATTTTGAATAAAAAATTTTTATTCCCCACCGCTTGTTTCCGCCACCTACTAACATAATCATCAAGGCTCGCATTAATAGTCTTTGAAATAAGTCATTAATAAAAAACAATTCAGATATTTTTTTAAAATGCTATTATTTTACCAATTTCTCTAGAAATGTTTTGAAAATCTAATAATTTTTTCTGAATCAGAGGGCCTCCAAACGTGGAGATTTGAGAAAAACCAACAAAGTGAAATGTTACACAAGACCAATACCTTCTCATTAAGATGATAATGTAAAACGAAAAATGTTCAATATGCTGTTTTTTCAAAAAAATGACTGCTTGGGGTATTTTCTAGAAGTGCAAAAATCAGACTATTCAAGTTGTGTAATTCAAAAAAAGTTATTTTTTGACAATTTCATATCTACGTATTACAAACGGGTTAATTTTTTACTGTGAATGTTGGAATCCAAAAATCTAAGTGGGTGTTTTCTGGGAGCCCAAAAAAGCCCAAAAATTTCCCAAATTGAATTACTGAAAATTCCTTATTTTTTTAAGGGGTTGATTATGAAAGTTAAGAGTTGGTTTGGGGATTTTTTTTGCGGATTTCAAGATCCCAAAAAATCCTAAAATTGTGGTGTAATTAAATTTTTATTATTTAGTGTTTTTAAGAAATAGAGGTGCTGTGTTAGTGTAAGCTGGCACCTCCACACGAAAATTGATTTTTTGAAAAAAAGCAAAGGAGCCCAAAAATGTTACTCGATGCCTGAAAACGCCTGAAAAAGACCAAAATTTTGAGCTATGAAAAATCCCAAAATTCGATTGTGTAGGTCCTAGCTTAATGGACCTGGAAATATTCCTGTTGTGATTATTTTCAATTTCAAGTATTTTTTACCGTTTTAATTGATGAAATGTGAGACTAGGTTCCTATGAAATAAGAGTTTCATAGCTGATATAGAATATTACTGTGGAGATAGATTCATTAAATAGATGATGTGAAAGTTGTTTTGGGTAGTCATTTTTTATTTCAGTTTGTTTTGGCGCTTTTAGCTCATTGAGCTTGAGACTTGCTTCGTTATATGTGATAGGGGTAGTTTTTAAATGTTGTATTTTTGAAGAACCCAAAAAAGCCCGAAATTCTAGCGCAGTTAATTTGTTCAATTTTTCTATTTTTTTGTACTAGAGGTGCTAGCGGCGAGCACCTCCACCCAAAAGTCGGTTTTTTGAGAGAAATAAGAGAGCCCAAAAATCGTCATTGATGCCCAAGAAGAGACCAAAAAAGCTAAAATTTCTGATATGCTTACATTTATTTTAAGTGCATATTTAATTTTAAGGGTAGTTTTTAGAAGAAAGGGGTTGTGTTTTTAAATTTATATTTTACATTTTTGAAAAAGCCCAAAATTCTGGCCCCAGTGGATTTCTTCAATTTTTCTATTTTTCTGTACTGGAGGTGCTAGCGGCGAGCACCTCCACCCAAAAGTCGGTTTTTTGAGAAAACTAAAAGAGGCCAAAAATCGACATCGGGGCCCCAAAAAAGCCACAAAAAAAACCAGAATTATGACATTACTAAAATACTGAAATTCCATTGTGGAGGTGCTAGCGAAACAAACCTGACAATTCAGAATCGCAAGAGCTTTGATTAAGTATTTGTGAGGACCATCAACTAGAATCCAGCCATTCTCCTTCGATCTGCAACCCTGCCTGTCTGAATATAGCTTCCACAAATCGGTTTGTGGAGCCGGGTAATGGTACTCGTAGCTGAGGCGCCTTAGAACCATCGTTGGATTTTTGGGGATGTCGAAAATCAGTATGGTCGTGTTGTGGTACCCAGGCAGACACTCCGTATAATTGCCTTCTAACTTTAGTCCTTCCTTGGGCCTAAACGTTGGAGTTCTTTTTACTATCTGGTCACGAGGAAAGATGTCTGCAGCCTTCACTGAAATTCCCTCCGACCTGCTGAAGATATCGTTAAATCTGGCAATTAAATCGTAGCTTGGGAGTATGAGAATTCCCGCACTGCATATTCCAGGAGGCTTCACTAGCACCTCTTGGAAGAATCGTTCATTAGCTTAAGCTCCACTGACTAGACTCCTTTATTCCCCCAGAGTAAATGAAGCTCGTGATGCAGCCACTCTGGTTCACCTATTCTAGATCTATAGTTTGCTGAGATCCATGAGCTCTACGCCCAGTTACAAGCTGCCGAAATTCCTTGGGATAGAAGACAGCCGTGTTATTTGTCACAGACATAATGCTGGTTGAATAAGCACACATTTCCATGACAAGAGACTTCTTGAAAAATTCTATAACGAATTTTAAACTGTGAAAAATTTATAAAACGTTCGAGTGGATGAGAAAATGTTGTCAAAATTTCTAAATAAATCTTGGGCGATTCCAGTGCAATTTTTAAAATGATTTTTATGATCAACTGGTCGAATACATGAGTTTGTGGAGTTTTAAAACAATGATAAAGATTCAATACAATGGACTCTCAAAGTCTCAATAAAATAGCTCCAGGACAAAATGGTATCCAGACCTTCTGATGGGATAAGTTTCATTTAATCCACCACACACTTGCAACATAAATTTTTACTTTCTTTTAAATTATGTTACATTTCCTTTAGATGTCGTTTGGTGGCTTTTAAAAACTCCCTTTTTGAAGTTTAAGCATCATGATTGTTTAATTTATGAAATGAGAAGTTACTAGCGTAATTTAATTAAAAATAAATAGACTTTGCGCTAATAAGTAATTGTTATATTACAACAGTTAATATTATTTTATTGTCTGTAATTTGTAAAGCTGGCGTCAGCAATATGAGGCTGTATAGTGAATTTCAGGCTTAACCTGAATGAAGATTTCTATTTTTTGCCTCATTATTTTCTTATCTGTTAAATTTCTTTTTCATATTAATATTTATGATACTTACACATCAGAATGCAATTTTCAAACATAATAAAAAAAACCATCCAATCGTAGGTAGAGCGAATTTCAATAGTTCCCAAACTCTTTATATAAATCAACGTGTGTCTTCGGCGCAGCCCAAGTGCTGGTGACGTTTTATTCGATTAAATTTTGGTAACTCAATGTTATTTAAATTTTGTTATTTCAAATGACAGCATTTTGTTTTTGAACACGACCAAACGATTCTACTAATCTATTCCAATTATACACACACTTACATATTATTGTGGCTATAGAATCCTGACTTCCTTTCTCTCCCATCACATTCATACTAAATATTAAAAAGTCTTTAATTACAAATATTTAAAATTAAAAAATTCTACATTTCAAGTCGTTAAAAATTACAGGATTTTATATTTTAAATCTTAGGAAGTTTGAAGTCTGCATAATTTTCAATTCTACATCATGAAAATTTAAGAATTTTCCATTTTTACTTTATGAAAATAGTATAAGTTTAAATTGTAAATGTTTAAGACTGCCAAGTTTTAAGTTTTGAATGTTCACAATTAAAATTATTTTATTTTTAAAATTAAAATTAAAAATCTGATGTATTTTGCAGATTTGTATTAAAAAAACTTATATCCTGGTCTTCAATTCTCAAAATTACACAGTTTTTATTTTTTACTCTGCACAATTTCGGAACTTTGAAATTTAAATCGTTAGCATTGAAATGTTTCCAATTTTGATAATATACAATAAAAACTTATAAATTTTAATTTCGAAAATCCTCGCAATTAAAAAAAAATTGTATGCATACATACAGCTATGATTTACATTAAAAATGTTTAAAACCAGTCAGATATGATCAAGGCAGCCATGAAATAAATATTTTTTCAAGCATATTTTTAAATTAAAGTTTAAATAACACGGAAAAAATTTTTCGAAAATATTAATAAATATTAAAGGACCGTTTGTGACAAGGCACTGCTTCAGGGGAATAAAAAAGTTTAATTATAAAAATAAGATATATCGACCGACGCAGTCACGATTTACGGCAAACATTCGACTTCTATCTTTCTCTGTCGGTAATCGTGCAATCTTTATTAGTCATTGCACATTAAATATTGCCTACAGGGTTTTACAGCACGGTCGGTATTTCTCCAAATCAGTAAATAAAGTTTTTTTTTTACGATTCTAATTATTTAGGACTCGAAGGCCCTTGGGGCCTTCTATTTAGCGTGCCAAACTTTTAATACGATATCTCATTCCGTGTAGACGTCAGTTGGTAAAGAAAAGTACCAATATAGCCCCAGTTTTATTTTGTTCAAAATTTTTATATTCAAATTTTCGACCACAACAAAGCAGAGAAAGAAAATTGAGGTCCAGCTTTGGATACGCCACCCTCTCGTTACATGGCCCTAAAGCTGAATTTTTTTTCTTTCGGAAAGCTCCAAGCATTTTGAACTTTTAGATTAGGGTGACGATAATCTTATTGGAGTGGTCCACAACTATCAGTTTTGTCCATTCCGTACTCCAGATCCTATACACAAGGAAAATTATCTTAAAGCTGAAGTGAAATTAAATTACATAGTAGCCGAAATTATTCTACCAGAAATCACTCTAAAACATCTGCTTAAACAATTTTCCGGTGAAAAGTGATTACTACCTCACTTTGCTAAGGCTATAATAAGTAAAATGCCTTCACGGCCCTCATCACCCTTACCGTACTCACCGCAATCACCACGTATGAGGTCTGAAATTACAAAATCAGTCATTCTGGAGAGATCGTTGCACAATTATATATTGTGTTCGTTTTTTTTTTTGAGTTCAATAAATGTTATATTATAATTGAATGCAGATTAATTATTCAAAATACTTTTCGATAGTAATACAAAGTTGGACAAAACACAAATATTAACGCGCAAATTTGGCTTGGTGCTTAGAGAGGAAATGGCAATTCGGTCAGTTGTGAGTTAGTCTCCTTTAACAAGAATGGCAATGTATTGATTGCTTTGGCAAATAGGGAAAATCTCAAATTATCACAAACGGTACAAACAACTTTTAGCGGTATAATAAAAGAATGTTCTAAATGTACGTTCCGCTATATGATATATTATCATGAAAACCTTTCTAACGTAGATAAATTGCAATATTTGAAATCAGTTTTTATAGACGAAGGTTTACAAATAATTCAAGCTTGTTCTAATCATGAAGAAAATGACTTTCGCGCTTGGAACCTTTTGGAAAAATCATATAAAGATAACTCAACAATCTTGCTATATTTGGGTTCATAAATGCGTTTACGTCTTCAAGAAAAAGAATCGTACATCGAACTGATATTTCTGGCGAACAAATCATAACTCCTTGAGACTTTAATTAAACTACAAGGCTCACTTGAAAAGTTTCCGGCCTTATCAGCAAAAAGTCATGGATAATGTTATCATACATAAATCTACATGTAAAATCTTATACAACCGTTCAGTTGATATCCCACAAGACTCACCATACACGGAGTCTAACTCTTCTTTCACTTCCCAAGTTTTTTCCCTTTCAAATACAGGCACTTTATCACCGCGCGATACTCGATTTTATCTATTGTCGTTAACAAACTTCATCTGTGAACTTTGGAAGGGCACCATGTGTTTTGTACTGATCGGAATGACTTGAAATTTTTATCGCATACATATTTATAGGCCATCTATCGGCTGACAAGAGAACTTGAATGCACCACGACTTTTTGCCAGTAAGGCCGGAAACTTTTCAAATGACCCTCGTAGCAGGTATAAATTTAACTCCCGAGACCGTCTTCGCTATCATTGATTAAAAATTATTTAAACCCACTTAAGAGAAATTGGATGAAACAATAAAAAGGGACGCATTCCCCAAGTAAGACGATATAATGGATTTTGTCTATAGAACTGCCGATCTCTAATGTAAACAAATGCCTGCCGATCCTTCTCAGTTGAAAATGCTGATAAAGATTATAATCCTGCTAAGAAGCAAAAATTGAATCCAAGATTCAGGAACTTTACACAGGCCATTTTTCGAAAATACGCATTTTATTCTGAGCGTCACATGCTTCTTGAATGCAGCAATTTTTTTAATTGAATGTAAAAACGAAGCTTAAGAACCACAACCATCACAGCGAAAATTCGTCTTCCTTCATCTAAATGTTGTCTTTTTGCTGGTGCTCTTAATCACCTTGCAACAAGAGTAAATGGCATGTTTTCTCATTTACATCAATTTATAATGCATATAAAAACAAATTAAATTTTTCGATCGTTCTGAATGTCACAGCTTTAGACTCTAATAAAATAATATCTCTCGCTTATCTTAAAATTCCTAAAAACATTCTGTTTGCTGATCAACACTTAAACGTACACACAAGATAGAAATCATGTTGATTTATCGAAAGACCCGGTTAGGGTGGATGATTGCTGGCGATTAAGAATTTTCAACAGAAAAAGCGCACTGGAAATTTCTTCAAGCAAGCTTTTAATGATCAGTGCTGCCATTCAAGAAGAGCTTTTTCTTCTGCACTTACAGCGGATATAGCGGAAGTCATATATACAATTTTAAATTTGCGAAGGATTCCTTGAGCACCAACAAATTCTTTGACAAGGAGACAATCAAACAAACGAATATTTTATTTGAATACGGTAACGTTCTTTTTGCCCCAGCCAAATCTCAGGCTTCTCGTTATGAAATCAGTATGTTTTCATCAGGCCGTGCTAGGATAGGTAATATAAAAAGATAAAAAGTAAGGTGTAAAGGAAGTACAAAAAGTGGAAAGAGAGAACTGCTAAAAGGGAAGAACGCGTATAAATCAGAAAGAATCTTAGAATAATATTCGAGAATAAATAACAGAAAAAGAAGGAAGTTCTACAAAAGAAGTTTTAAGACAGAGGCGGCACGTGCGGAATATAATAAATAAGTTTTGGGAAGCGTAGACTAGAGATAAGCGATATGATAAAGGGTGAGAAGTGGAGGGAGGTTTTTAAAGAATCGTTAGGGGGCTTGGATTTATGGAAGAAAGATGATGTGAGTAGAAGAACAAGGGAGATAGAGATAGGTGGGGTCAATGATTAGGATATAGAGGCACAGATAGGGAAGTTAAGAAGGTCTAAGGCTGCAGGGTTGGATGATATAGAGAACGAAGCGTGACTGTTTAGTTCACAAGCGGTTAGGGAAAGGCTGAAGGAGGTAGTGAAGAAAGTATAAAGAGGTGACGGATTCCCAGGAGGATGGAGAGAGAGTTTAATAGTGTCACTGTATAGGAAAGGCGAAGGAAATCGGCAGAAAAATTATAGAGAGATTACGTTAATGAATACAGCGTACAAAGTATACACGATAGTGTTGGCCAAGATACTGCTGAAGGATGCCGAGAAAGAGGAATATTACCAGCAATGCAAGCGGGCTTTAGGACGAGTAGGACAACTATCGACAACATCTACATTATGAAGCACGTCGCGGATAGAGAATTAGCGTAGACGGGGTATAGAGTGGGGGCTTTTTTAGGCTAAAGGCGCGTTTTCTTCGGTTAATCGAAGGAGGCTTTGGGAGGCGATGAACGATAGGGTAGATAAAAGAGGCCCTATTGATAGTGTAAGGAGAGTATTTGAAGAGGCAAAAGATAGGGTGAAAAGAAGGGAGAATTTTGGAGGGTTTCTGGACGGCTAGGTGATTTAGGCAAGGGTATCTGCTTAGCCAAGTGCTTATTGCGATTTTAATATAGAATATTGAATGTAAGCTAGCGGCAAGAGCAATAGGATGAGTTATGGTAGGAGGTGTTAGAGTTAGAGGAACGAGGGTTGGAGGGATTAGGATATAGTCACCAACGTATGCAGATGACATAGTGCTGCTAGCAAAAAGCGATGAGGTCTTGAAGGAGATGGTTCGGAGATTGAAAATATACTTTGATAAGAATCCGTTGGAGCTAAACGCGGAAAAGTCATAGTTCATGCTGTTTAGGAAAGCAGGTGAAAGGAATATGGGAGATGAGTTGAATTTGAAGGACAGGCCGGTACAGGAGGTGAAAAAAGTTTCTCTGTCTGGGCTTCATGTTTTGGCGAAAGGGGGTTGAAAAAGATCACATAAAAGGTGTGGAGATAAAAGGAAAGAGAGGAGATAAACAGGATATAAGAGAGGTATATTAAGTGGACACTGGGGTTGGCAAGGAATACGCTGATCTATATTATGAGCAGGGAGACGGGATGAACGAGTTTAGGGATTATGAAGGGAAGTCGAGCGAATAAATATGAAGAGAGATTTTTGAAAGGGAGGTGTACTTAGCTGGTTAGGAAGTGTTGATGGAAAGAGGAAAACATAAGAGGGGGTGGGCCAATGGAGGTTGAAAGTGACAAGTATTTTAGAACGAATGGATTCCTGCTGGATAAAGTGAGAAGAATGCACGAGGAAGGTAGCAAGGAATATGTGATGGCTAAGAAGAACGGCATGATGAGAGAGAAGCCAGAAGGGAAGGAGAGAATAAAAATGTTAAGCTTTAGTACAAAATAAGGGTGGCTTACTTGATCGAAAATTGATTTTCACAAACATGCAAAACCTTTTCTCATGCTCTAAAACTCTGTGACTAATGCCCTTTAGAATTCAAATTAAATCTCATGAACTTATAGAACAAAGTCTAATTTAGAACGAAAATGATTAAATGATTAAAGACTGTCAATATCTTAACCAATAATAAGACGGACGCATTTTTATAATGCAATCAAGTGATCTGATGAGAGCAGTCTGCCCAGACATATTGGATAAAGCCTGGTTTTTACCCCATCATTGACGGACTGGGTTGCAGTTAAGTGCATGATGGGGGGACCTACAGCTTAAGGTGGGTTCTGAACCATCAGAACCTCGGTAAAGGTACATTAAAAAATTTCCAGAGGTACCGGCTCAGGGATCGAACCCCGGACCTCTGAGGTGAAGTCCGAGTGTCTAACCAACTGAGTCCAACTGACTTTTCTTGGATAGTTAAAAGTTAGAAAACATGCTTATTAACTTATTAACTATCTGCTCTTAGAAAAGTGCTAGAAAGTTTCGTTTTTTTCTAAAATGTTCAATTTTAATTTGCCGTTTTATTTATAAACAACTGATAACTAATATTTAAAAATATTTAAAAAATATATAAAACGAGTGATAACGTATTACCGAAAGTAATTTCCTGCCTACAGTAAATCTGCTCTTGTTGTAATTCAAAACAAAATTGTTGCAAGTTATTTAAAGACCTAGTTCTCTTATTTACTTCTACTTATCCCATTTCTTGTTTTTGTCTTTCGACTGAGATAGCTAGTTTGTTAAAATTTTTTTTAATTGTTAAAGGAGTAAAAATAATGTATTTAAAATCACAATATTATTTTAAAAAAAGATTCTTGTCGAGGTTGACTTATCATTTGTTTATAACAAAAATTTGTACCAGAACTAAATATTTCACGAAAAAGGTAACTGTCTAGCATTACTCTAAGAAAAGATAGTTGTGTACGGTTAACAAAGCAGAACATAGTTGTAAACAATTATTATTTTTTCAAATGATTATCTTTTTTAAATTATTTTCCAAATTGAATTAAGTAAAAACATAATAAATTACTCTAAGTAAAAAGTAGACAAATGATTGAATATTTTATGAAAATTGCTATTTTTTGCAATTATTCTAAAAGAATATAATTAACAATAAAAATAAATGTTTGCTTAAGGTAATTTTTGTTAATATTATTCAAGTAGTACCTGACTTAAACTGAAAATTGGATAAAAAGAAGTGGATCTTTGAAAAAACGGTAAATCTCTAATTATATTCTACGCGAAACTTGATCTAAGCAATCATTAATTATTTAAACCATTTATACAGAAAATTAATTCATCTGTATAAGGTAGCCATTTGTGTATCAGAAACATTTTTCATTTTTAATAAACGCAAACAAATCATAATTAGCGCCCAAAACTCGGAAAACCCACTTTTTCACTTATGGGATTTTTTTGACCCTATTAAATATTCTTATGAAGGCGATATGTTAAAAAATTATTTTTTATTAATATTTTGTAGTTAATTATGAAGAGAACTATTGCTTTTCAACTTGATTTACCTCATACTAAATAAATCAAATGTACAAAATTTTTTTATCGTATAGGAAATACTTGTTAAACTTCATGAAGCCTGCACTACCGCTAAATTTAATTTTTCAAGAAAAAAAAGATTTTTTATGTGTGCATTAGAATAAGTTTCAGGCGGTATGTATTGTAATTCAAAAAACAGTTTAGACCGTGCTAATTTTTATTTTTATTTACGCTTTAGAGAAATAATTTCAAAATACACACAGAAGGCACGCTCAGCATCGACATTTGAAATGGAAAAATAGATTTGATAAGTAAAAAGTAAGTAACTAAAGATTGGCAGAAAACTATTGATTTGATTGGTTCAGATATTTCCTAATCCGCTAGTGGAAAGCCACTCATTGTTTAATACGGACAAATAATTTTACGTTGTACTTAAATAACAATTTAAAATTTTTCATAAGAACCAAAAACATGAAGAATAGAAAAGTTTAATAAAATAAAGCGATAGTGTGGCATTCCTAACTCTGCTAAAATAATTAGAAGGTCGTGATATGACATTGTAAGTGAGTGGTAGCCCTGTCCCAAATTAAAAAAATCGTTTTATTATCATTCCATCAAAGTTAAAAGCCGATAATCTTTTGCAATCTTTATATTAAAAATTAAAATCAATTATTCACCTATTTTTTATAGAAAGTTGTAATTATTTAGCCATCTTTGTAAAAATTATTTGCTCTGAATAAGCAGAAGGTTATTTTAATTGTTCAGCTTTTATTATAATGCAAAATAATGAAAATTGGTCACATTGAATAAATTGCTAGTAAAATTTGACATATTTGACCAGAAGAAAGTGAGCCATTACAGATTCGTAAGAATATATAAACTTATTAAGGAATGTATATAATAAATTTAAAAATGTTAAAAACATGGACATCGTGAGAAACAGAAGATTTCAAGGAAGTGACGCGATAGTGTAACATTTTTAACTATTATGAAATGATTCTGAGGAATTGTTGTTGTGATCCAGTCTATTTTCACTTAAAAATTATTGTTTTCTAATTTTTTAAACAAAATCTAGGGAATGATTTTATCAATATTGAGCGTTTGAATAAATGTCTTTCGAAACACGAAATAATTCATTTTTAACTTCTGATATTTTTGTAATTTCACAACTTTTTTTCTTTTTACTAGAATAAAAAGTAATTGGGTTTCAAACTCATCTTTTTTCATAAATATGACTTTTCTATATCAAAAGACGAATCTTTAACTAAATACATTCATTTTCTACAAAGTAGTTGAATTTTCAACTTGTGAAGACAAAATTTTCTACCAGAAATGGAAAATTTTAATTTAATTTTCAGGTTCTTGACCAGGTGAAATTAATAAATAATTTAGATGCTAATTTTTCTGCCTACTTGTTCAATCAATATTCTAATCAAATTGACGGCACCACTAGACCGAAAAATTAACATCAAAATTATCAAAAACAGAATAGTTAAATTTTCCGATACAAAAATTAATTTTTTGAAAACATTGTAGAGTAAAAATTGCTGGTCATATTTCGCTTTATATCATAATATTTATTCAGGTGAATAGCGCGTTTATTTTTGTCCACTCGGTCTAAACTTTTTGTTATGTAGGGCCTTATCTGGTGAACTGGCCTACTTAAATTTCAAGATTTTATGAAAAACAGCTTGTAAAACGGTAAAAAATGCTGACTGTTCTTTAGTCAAGTTAAATTATTTTAAATATTCATCTTCTCCTACATGAGATAGTATGTTTTATTTGAAGATAATGTGGAGAAAGGCAGCTATTATCTGTTTCAATTTAGCAGTTTTAATTGATCTTGTTGGTAAGTATTATGTAAATAATCTCAAGTATAGAAATCGAAACTATTCAAATGAAAATCAATTTGTTCTCTCAAAGAAAAGTGCTGAGCAATAATAAACTAATGCGGCAAATTGAGATAAATGCGCTAAAAGCGCGTGACTCAAGGCGCGTGACTGTTGACTCTCGTGCTTCTCGCTCGGTGATGTATTTATATCGCGTTTCGCGCTTGATTTTGTTTTTTATAGTGTCTTTATTGAATCTTAGAGTTCCGCTACCTGTAGAGCGGGCTGAAACACGAGGTTTGCATCCTTAGGGTTGAAACATTTTGTTCTAGCTGTAAAGTGCACAAGGAGGTAGACAGGTAGGTGAAAAGGTAGTGTCTACAGCTACCTGAACTCGCATTTTCAATAGATTTAATATAAAAAATAATTTGCATTACTAGGAATGTAACACAACGATCGCAACTCGTGTAACTGCTGCCCTCGCTTTGCTCGGGCGGAAAGCTTTACACTCGTTGCAATCGCTTCGTTTCATCTCTTCCCAGTGGGCACAAAATTTGGCGACGTTTTTACGACATCGTTACAACATATTTACAAAAATTTTACGACATCCTACGTCCATGTCGTTTCGGCGTCTTTGCGATATCGTAAAGACATCGTCAGATCACACGACTCATTTACGATATCGTAAAGACACCTTAACGACATGGATATAGGATGTCGTAAAGTTGTCGTACATTGTCGTAAATATGTCGTAACAATGTCGTAAAGACGTCGCCAAATTTTGTGCCCAATGGGTTGTGATGCAACATACTTTATTTACATTTGTGTAAAGAACTTTAAGAATTAAATTTCGAAGTATCGGCAACTGTAATTTATTGATTGCGAATTCTCTTTTGTTAAAGCTATTTAGGCTTTATCGACACTAACCTCATTATGTGCTAAAACTTGTATCATGTTATTTTTTACGACTAAAACAAAAACTGCGCGTCATATAAAAAATTACTCATGACAAATTTATAGCTCTTTTCTGGATGAACAACATAAGAAATGTGTTTCTCTTTTTTGGGAGAAGACCTTGTGTATGTTTTTTTTCATATCTTGTTTCACTTGTTCAAACATTTTTATTCTAGATGCATCTCTTTCCGAATCTTGCATAATTTGACATCAAAATTAAATTATCGATTTTGTATTATCTTAGATAGATAAACGTTTATTTCTTGGCCTTAAAAAATTGACTTGATTAAACTTTTATTTTTTACAGCATTTTCTTAGAACTACCACACCTGCCTCATTACCACATTTGCGCTTCTCACACTCTTTTATATGATCATCCACAGCCCCATCTTTCCAAAATAGGTAGCCTAAGCACAAAAACTCTTTTACCTCCTGTACCGCTTTTCCTTACACTGGCACTCCCCTGCATTATCTCTGCTACCTCCTTTTCTTAAGAACATAACCTTCAACTTGTCGGTATTACCTTTAACCTATTTTTTGTCTTCGGCAGTATTCCTTTCCTCTAAACATCCTTCGGCATCCTATCTGCCAACACCACTGCGTATATTTTGTACGTCGTATTAATTAGCGTAATTGCTCTATAATTTTCTTGCATACCCCTATCCCCTTTTGTATATAGTGGTACGAGAAAACCCTCCCTCCATCCTCTTGGGGATCCCTCCCCTTTATAATTTTCTCACTAACCCCTTCAGCCTCTCCCTTACATCTTCAGTGCCAAACAGCCACGTTTAGTTCTTTACCCCGTCAAGCCCTGCTGCCTTAGACCTTTTTAATTTTCTTATATGCTTCTCTCTCTCCTCGACATTCCGCTCCTCTTTATATACGTCCCTCGTTCTTCTAATACCCTCATGTTTCTTACGTGTATCTGATCCCTAAAATGAATCTTTAAAGAATTACCGTCAATCCTGATTCCCTATCTTCTCATTTGCCTCAAAGTTTCTTCTAAACGTCCCCTTCTGTCTCAACACTTCTCATTTCTTTTCCAGATCTTTTTTCTTTTCCTGCTTTTTTTCTTACACATCTTTTTCATCTTTCTCTTCATCATTTTACATTCCTCATCCCACCAGGGCTTCACCATCCCTTTCTTCTTCTATCTAAATTTATTTTGCACCCACTCTTTCACTTACTTTTTCCCAACCTCCGATATTTCTTCCGCCAACACCCCCTCAAAGCTTACCTTTTTCAACTGCTCCTGATACTTCTTTATCACCTGCCTTGTCAGTGAAACCCTCTCTACTAACAACTAACCTCCCATTTTATACACATACCTAATAGCTGATGATCTGATTCCACCCTCCTTTCCACTGCGAATTTCTCGGTCTCCTCCTCCCTTTTATATCTATGATCACGTAGTCTATCACCCATACCCCCATCTTACTCACATTCAAGAGTTTTCCTTCATTGTCCCCTGTTACCATACCATTCGCCAAGGCCCAGCCTGTATCCTCCATCCAGTCCCTTATGATATCCCCTCTTTATTTATTTCCTTATCCTTTGATTTCCTTCTGAACCTCTCCCCTTCCTGGTAAAGTCCCCCGTCCCCCAGTTCTCGCATTACCCCCCTCCAGTGCCATTATACCCTCCTTTCTCTCTCTATCTCTCTCCTAGTAAGTCTTCCACCCTTTTTGTAATCCTTTCCATCTCATACTTGTTTAACACAGTCCATCTCTAATGCCAGTTATAATTTCCCGACTAGCTCTTTCTTTTTCTCTTTACTCTGATTGCCTCCTTAGCCTATATCTATACCCCCTTGGCAACTTTGGCTCTTCTCTATCTCATACTTTTTTCTCTATTAACGTCACTGTCAGTCCCACTACATCAAATTCCTGAATATACCTACATAAATCCTCATCTTTCTTCTGAATCCCTACTACGTTCCAGTAAAGTACCTTTACAGCTTCTTCTCCTCGTACCATATACACATTTTATCATCTGCTTTTATTTTCCGATACCCTTTCTTTGCCGCTCGTCCTTTACTTCTCTCCTTCCTGCTCTCAAATTCCACAACGGCCACTTAATTCTCCTTTTTTCCCTCCACTTTAACTATGCCTACCTAGCATTTAACCCATCCTGTGCTTTGTAGTAGCGCTTTCACCCTCTCCCTTTCTTCCATACTCTTTAACTCTAATCCTATTATTACAATATTATTTCTTCTATCTACCTTTTCTCTTCTCTCCATTCTCAACTCCATTTCCCTTATCTTTTTTCTATCCACTCTCTTCTCTTTTCATTCCTGCACGCTACCACTTTCTCTTCATTTATATTCCCCTCCCTCTTCTAATACCTTGCTTTTCGTCCTCCTTCTTATCAACTACTTCTATTTCCGACTTGCCCTTCACCTTCTCAAGCCTTTTTTCGGCCTTTCCTTCTACCAACCAATTTCTTCTTTCATCTGCTTCACTTCATCATGTGTTTCCTTTCTTAACTGAATCAACTGCCTCTGCAATCCTTCTACGTTCTCCCTCAGCTCTTTTGCCTCCTTGTACCTTCTATCCTCTCTTACCCTCAGGTAATCCCTTATACTATCCATCTGATTCTTAGCCCCCCTTAGGTCTTGCCAAAACCGTCTGACATCGCCTACCAGCACCCCCAGATCTTACTTCTCCGCTGATGTTACTTCGTCGCTGTCTTTTCCCCCTTCACGAGATCCTCCACCTCACTTGCGCTAGAGGCTCTCACCCTCGCCTGGTCGCTTTTTCGTTCTACTTTTTCCCTCTCCATGATGAGCCACTCGACACCAGGCCACGCACAACTAGCCGTCGTGGACTGTTGGAAATTTCCTCTCCATCGAATTCACTACCAGCACTGCCAGTACTCTCACTGACTACCTCCCGCCCTTCCATCGGTAACAATGACCCTTCCATACAAAAAGTGCTATTTAGCCAAATCCCATTCTACAACTACAATTCAAATTAATTTTTATCTCCCCAATGCAGCCCTCACAACCCTGCTCACCTCCTAAGCTTCTAATCTGACACTCCACTCACACCTTTCACACAAACTCCATAATATCTTCTCACCACCTATCACCGAACACCTACTGAATCTTATCCTCATCTGAATCAGTGTTTGTGACACAACGTAACACATTACTGATTTATCGCATTTTTCTACATTGCAGTCCCTGATTTTCTTATGAGCTTTTCGTTTTCTTTTTCGGAAGATTACATTTTGTTAAAAATAAGGAACCTGTCAGTGTTCACATTGTTGCATTTTTTAATTGAATACATTAATAATATGAATACTTGTAATCGTTTACTTCTTCAGTGTCATTAATTTGAGACATTTCTGTTAAAGATGCAAAAACCCTTTGAAATGATACGCCCTTTTCCAAAAATTTTGATCAGACTAGTTTTGCCTGCAGTGTAGTCACATTCGATAAAGGAATGGAAAAAGAGCAAAGCAGTGCACAATAATGGCCTTAATACTTCCGATGATGCGGTGCAATCTATGCAAACCTTATCTAGTTTTCTTCTGATAGTTCCTGCCATCCACACTTTTAAATTTAATAAACTTTGCATATTACCCGAAAGCAAAATAAATACAGCTGTGTGAGTGGCTTTCATCATAATTCTATTGTTTTGCTTCGATTTTAGTTTACGAAAAATCATTCGAGTGTTGGCTTCCTCATAAAAACATAGAGAATCTGTTTTCACGGTTTTAATAACGCAATTCTCGTACATCTCTGTTGCGTTTGTAACGCATATTTTTATTTAAAGAGATTGTGAAATTTTTTCGAGTGTTTGAGGAAGCGCTGCGCCAAACAAATGTAAAATGTAAAACCTATCTATTATATCAATATCGACAACACTTGGCAATAAAGACAATGTTTTCGATCGTAGCATTTTATTGAGTGCTAATTTATCGGTCGTTTGAGTAGCATGCCGAGAAACCTGCCGAGTACATCTCTTTCCATTTGGATTACCGCCTGACAAGTACCGCCTTTGCTTTTTTGCGATTTCTGCAAGAATCTAATGAAAAAATCAAAACCGGAGTACGTTTAATCAAAAGTTTATCAAACCTTAAGCGAATACCTCTGAGGCTATTAATATTTCCGGAATTCCTGAGCCATCTAAATACTTTCCTACTGTCCTGAAGAATGCCATTAGCAAGTAGAATGCACCAAGATTGATGAACACGTGATCGAATTTTTGGATCTCAGATACATCTATCTGGAAGAATTAATCGAAGAAAGATACTGAATGTTTTGAATTTCACTCTCGTCTATTGACGTGTAGCAAGAGAACCCTATCCACGTAGTGGATTTCCGAATACGTAACAAACTTACCGCCCAAAAAACGTCTTTCATCATGGCATTTTCCCTCAAAAAGATGCACTTATTTATAGCAATATTGATTTCATCATGCGATGGCAAAGACATCCTTGCGACTGCGTTTCGGAAATAAGATAGCACTTCTGAAGGTATTTCTTCGAATTTCACCATTAACGTAGAACTTTGCCATAGATATTGACGTTTGGTTCAAGATTACAACCATTTTATGATTCGTCTAGTGAGAGATTTTGGGCCACAGGATTTTGCGGAATGAATTGATGAATTATTCCTATAGCGTCATATGAAATTTCCTTAACATTGACTGTGTCGACGAAACGATCAAAATTATCGATTGCCACAACCGTGCATAGTCCCAAGAAATGAGAAATGCTATTAGTAATATTTTCATTGTTTCACGGACAGTGAATGTAAGCTCGGTTTGCAGTTATTCGGCAGCAATATACCAAATGCAATAATCATATCTCTTCAATACTGTTACAACTTTCCTACTGCTGCTAAGAGATTTTATTGTCAAGCCAAGCATCATTTGTATTTTGTGATGTGAATTTTGTCTTTACCAGGCAGGTCGCTGAATTAAGTTACAAATCAATTCGTACGATACCGTTGAAATTTTTCAATCAGCTTAAATTACATCTTCTACATGTAACTTTTGTGGGAGCTTTTTAACTGGCATACTTTTCAGGCGTTTTAAAGTTCGAAAGCTACCTGATCGAAACGGGTCGTTTTTTTCGGTTTTATTTGGCAAATGATTCTTGACCAACCTGCTTACGTCCATGCCTTATTTTTAAACCATCCTTTTTCATGGATTCCGTCGGAAGATATGATTGTAATCATATACGAAAATTTGTCAATAATTTAACTTTCCAACACATCGATTTTGTAATTCTTGAGATCTTCCTCACGGAATTCACAATTGCCTAACCGTTGCAGCGGAATGAAGATGTCCGATATTGCGTGATTCGCCTGGTTTTTGTTCAAGTTTGACTTTTCCTGTTGCTTTTGACTAGTACAATGCGGTGCACCTTCTGCACTTGAGTTTCCTGTTTTGTTATTTGATGTCGTATTAGTCTTAGTTGTGGCAAGTTCTTTGCATTGTGAATCGCCATTACCACATGCTTCTGGGGTAAGCTGCGATGTCGAAGTTGTACGGTGTCATCTAGCATAGACTTCTCACTCTTGCATAAATTTTGGGACAGAAAGAGCAGCAACGAATGAAAAATCCTTTTTGCCGAAAACGAACGATTAACTTTTTACATTCTTATCCCAATAAGAAGGTTTTGGTGTAGGGCTAAAATGATTAAGCCAAGTTAATACATTAATACAATTTATTCGCTGAATAATAATTAACATACAGACACTTTAAGATCTGAAAAGTTACATGCGACGCTTCCCAATAGACTGCCTCACACTCACACCTCTCCGTGTAACTACCTATCTCTTACACCCAGGGTGCTACACACCACACCTAGTCAAGGGGCGGGCGAACTCAAATACTACACTCAGCCATCCTGGCCATGACGCCTGTCCACAGATGTCACTCGAGGGACTAGTTCTTTCTTGGGGTGACTTAAGGAATCAGTTCCCACCGATGGTTTCATGTTGTCCACCGATGTTAACGTCATCTTAGGCCACTCTCTCACACTTCTGTGCTAATCGTTAAAACGTAGTGGATATACTGCTGGGCCTAATCAGCGAACTGATACGAATCACCCTTAGTTTGATCTGCTAGCTTAGTCAGAATAGGAATCATTGTTCTTTCCAAACGCTCCACCTGACTGTTTCCTCTAGGTACGCTTTTAACGATGACTGTATGCGTGATTGCCTCTTATTCGCAGTAACACTGAAACTCCATTAATGTGAAAAATGCACCGTTATCCGATATTCTCCGTCGTGTATTCCCAAAAAACAGCAGACTGTCTCAATAGCTTGCCAATCGTCTCAAAAGAACTCTTAGTCTTCATTGGATACATCCACAAAAATTTGGTGAATGCATCAATAACCGCAAGTATGTGGTTATATCTCTTCTTCGTTGAGAGTTAACGGATCTAGATGGTCCACGTTGTAGGTATCCCTTGCTCCTTCGCCGTTGTCGAATAAATGCATGAAAGCTTCTGACTCACTGTGTTTCCTCTCAGCTAGGATACATGACACGTATTTTCGTATCAGTTTCTGGATTTTCTCGTGCATCCATTGGAACCAATAATCCCTGTTGATTAGATGTTCCATGTTCGTTGCTTCAAAATGGCCTTTTTCGTGGCGTTTCCGAATCACATCATCCTGGATCAGCTTTAGCATAACCATAAGCCACTCATGTTGAACCTGTTTAAAAAGCAGTTCTGCCTTCATGGCGTGGCCCTCAGATGAATCTGGCCGTACCTTAGACACTAGTCCAGACAGCTCTCTGTCCATCTCTGACATCTCTTTAATCGCTCGAGAATGGTGTCCCAAATCCCGGTAATCACTCGGACCTCCGGTATCGGATAACGGCTAAGTGCATCTACATGCCGGAGCTTGGAGCCGGCATGATGTTTTATCTTATACTGATATTCCGCCAAGTTCAGTGCGCATCTCGCGACCTATGGTGAAATGTCCTTCTTGGAAATCGTCTGAATGAAGGCCTGACAATCGACGATGACTCTGAGAGGGTGTTCCGACCAGGTAGGAACCGAACTTGTTAAGTGTTCTCACAATCGCCAGGACCTCCAACTTGTAGCAGTTATATCTTTCCTTTGCCTTCGTAGTCTTTAAGCTGGCAAAATGAACTGGCTAAAGTTGTCTGTCATTGTCGTTCCGCTGCAACAATATCGCCCCCAACCCCAACGACGAAGCGTCAGTGTGCAGCTCGATCTTGGCATTAGGTGAATACAAAGCTAGTACTGGTTGTCGACATAACGCATCTTTCAACTTCTTAAACGCTTTTCTTTCATCCTTTACAAACATAAAACATATAGCATTTTCAGTCAGGTTTGACAACAGTCTCGAGATACTAGTGTTTTCGATCAGCACGTGGCAAAACCCATTTTTAAGATCCAACGTGCTAAATACATTTGCTCCTTGCAAACAATCTAATTTCTCGTCAATTATCGGCGACAGAGACCCATTCTTAATTATTTTTTCATTCAGCTTCCTGAAGTCGATATAAATTCTCGGTGATCCGTCTTTCCTCTTTGCTAAAAAAATTGGACTAGCGTAGTCCGAATAAGAGGGTCTCATAGTCCCTGCCTTAAGCTATTCGTCTATCTGATTATATACCATTTTTCTTTCGACAGGTGCAAGCCTTCTAGCCGTCTGTTAAACTGGTATTTCTTCTTTGAGAATGGTACGCACTTATATGTCTACTTCTTTCGTCTTATTGGGCTTATAATTTTCTAGGAGTTTCTCTGAAATTCCATGACTCCTTTCACTCCTAACATGTGATACGTCAATTCTATTTACTTCAATAATAGCGTCGATTTGGTAAATTTTGTTTCCCTCGGGAGCCTGATCTATTCGAGAAATCGTAATATTGCCCGCTCTACAATGGAAGTGAATAAATTAAGATCCTTTGAACCTATGCCTTCGAATTGCGTGACACTTCTTTTAACATACTGTGCTCCAATTTTCTCAAAATACTTCACTCTCAATAAACTTAAATTACTCGCGGTGTCAATAAAGTCTTCAACATTATTCCCCTTAAACTCTATAATTTTTTTTTGTAATTTGGGCCCCGGCTTTTCATGTGACATTCCCTACTCATGTGCCTTTTCAACCCGCAATTAAAACAAGTAGCCGTTTCTGTTTCAGAACTTTCATTCCGGACCCCCTTTTGCGAACTATCTAAATTACCGGCGGTCTTCGCTTTCCCCTTGACCTTCTCGTACATATCTAATATTACCTTAAGCAATTAAGTATATAAGCAGGACCACTGCTGTTTGCTCCATTTATACCTGCGCTCTAATTTTCATCATGCTGGAGCATGATGATCACTTTAATCCCAAAGCAGCGATGTCCCTATAAATTCCTCGATCGAGCATTTAATATTACGTCTATCATTTCCACTAAATGCGTCCAACTTTCTCTCTACGTCTTTAAAAGTCATCATTATGCGTTGCGGAATTCATCTGTCTGTCGCCTGTCCACATCGTGGGTTTCGGTAATCTTCAGTGGTATCGTTCGATTCTTTACTTGAGCGCTGTCGTCTGCAAAAATGGCTCCACGACTCACCACTTATCGTCGCCTCATCTCTACGTTGTCGCTATTTTGTGTCGGTGGTGCCCTCCTGCGTTCACTTTCGTACACCACTCGCACTTCATCTTCATCGCCATTTTCCCAAGCTTCAGATCAGCAATTTTTCAAATCCGCTTTGTTCCCAACTGTCTTCAGGCCTAAGCGTCGTAAACGCAATTTCAATTCTTTCACTGTTAGAGAATTGATATCCACATCTTCATCTTCCTCTTCATATTGGTCCCTTTTAGCATCGTCTTGGTCGCTGTTAGCATCGACTTGTTGGTCGCCTGTATGATTGTCTATTGCCCAACGCATTTTTGTGGAGTCTTCAACCCAGGCCTTCTTGTGACCCTCTTTCAGCACAGCCTTTGCACCCGTCGTTAGTAGTTCAAAGTCTGTCAGCTTCTCCTTGAACTCATCTTCAGTTAGAAAGTCCAGTTAAGGTACCTGCTCCTTAATCCTCGACATCCTGATGACATTCACACACTGTACACTTTTGCAGTGACTCGGCTTCCAATCTGCTTAAATCTTTTTTTTAAACTCGCGGATGATACAATTCTATCCCGGAGGAGCCTCCAATTATAGGGATAAAATGATTAGGCCTAGTTAATTTATAAATGCGATTTATTTGCTAATTAATAATTAAGATACAAACACTTCAAAATCTGAATAGTTAGCTTTTACGCTTTCCGAAAGACGTGAAACAAATATGTTGTCCAGGGCGCAGCACGAGAACCAACAGTCGCGCGTCCTAGGCACGTTCAAGCTTGCAAAAATGCGAGTGGTTTTCATCTCATAAAGCAGCGAGGCTGACGAACGGCGGTGATCGCCTACTAAAGCTTGATGCAGGCATGCATTAAAGTCGTGCCATGAGTTGTGGCCAAGGCCAAAAATTTGAGAAATACTTAGAACTTTCCTTACTATAGGTATTTAAATTCATCAATTTCTATTTGTTTTTACAGAATTAAGTCCGACCGATGGTATTGATCTTCGGGAACCTCTATTGCTCTCTCCCCCACGCTCGTCGTATCACAACAAAGTTCCTAAAGGCCAATTTAATGAAAACACTTTTTGTAAGTGTCTTTTTTTAATAATTAACTCATTATAGTTACGCCACTCGGCAAAAAAATTTGTCTCGTTAGAGTCAGGATACTGAAAGAAGTGACTTAAACTTTCCTGAAAGTTACTATAAATTTTTCACCAACCTTTCTCAATTTTTGATATTTACAAAAAATGAATATACCTAAAATAAGATATGCATACGTTTTTTTTTTTAATTTGAACAACAATACGTTTGAATATAATTAAAACAAATGCCTAATTATTGTCTGCCGTTGAGATTTTTATCATCTCGCTATTATCATCTCGCAAAATTTGTATCATGCCAATATGACATTTCATCAGTATACGAAAGTTTAAAATTTCCAAAATTTTCTTCAAAATGAAGTAGTTCACGGGTTTGAGACACTTAAAAAAAGCGTTACTACCTAATATCATCTCTATAAATTCAAGCCTATTGCCTATATAAATCTAAAATACTTTTTATAAGAGGCAAACGTCTCTCAACACACTTTCTTTCATTTTCATCCAACTAACACTTCTCCCCTTATTCACCCACTCTGTTCCCTTTGTCTTTCACTACTATAGCATTGATAAGAGAACGCGTATATCTCTGACGTGCGCGGTAGTAATAACTGTGAATTTTTAGGTTGAAAGTTTGGGTTATATAACATACAAATACACAGGGATTACTACTGCTCACACCATAGATATCTGATTTCTCCTAATATTGTGCTGCAGTTGAACTAGCCCCTGGTCCTAGTAGATGCTTCCGCGACGGGTACATACGGTACATACGGTTAGTCTTAAAATGACCTGGAAGCACCTTGTAGCGCTTTTGAGGTATAAGCTAGAAAATTTATTGTGCTGCACCCTTAACTATCCGCTCTCAGAAGTTGAGCACAGACCTTTTTATAAAATGTGCTAGGCCAATCACTGATCGCGTCATAATTTCTTCAGGTTCCATAAAATGGGCTATAAGGATGGATTTCAACCTGCAGGAATCCCTGGATTTGTTCTCAGTGTTCCAGGTGCTTTGTTCGGACCTACATTTAAGGCACAGGCGGATATAGAAAGAGGCTAGTCTCAATACCGGTTCGGTTCCGATGTATTCTCTTGCTGTGCCGCATCTTGCTATCTGGACCGCCTTTTCCTTGCCCAAGATCGCTGCGTAATGAACCTCCAATATTAATACCACTTTGTTTTTTTCAAGTTGGTTTAATGTCATTTTACATTCCCAAACCGATTCTGACGCTATGTCTGCTTTTTCTACTGCAGTTAAGGTCATTTGTGAGCCTAATATGCCTAGTCCCCCGAGTTCAACGATTTACTCTTGCGAAGCGGCCTACCGTGTGTACTGTCATTACAGTCATCGCAAAATGTAAGAAATTTTCATGGAGCATCAATTTAATTGCTGTTGTGGGCGTAGTCATTATTGGTCCGACGAAACGCATTTCAAGTTATCAAAGATAGATATGATGAATTTGAAAAAATATTATGGGTTCAGAAAAATTACACCAGC
>NC_046657.1:24743368-24813632 GCF_010883055.1 Belonocnema kinseyi | reverse complement strand
ATGATCGCTAATAACCCAGTTATCGACTTCATATTACACACTGCTATGAACGATTTAACACCTGCGTTACACTGCTCCCCTCCAAAATATATCTTTGTCAATTAGCTAGCGCAACATTTTTGAGTAATGATGCATTTGAGCCCACTTGAAGTTATGAAAAAAAGGCATAATGAATTTGAAAAAAGGTTATTAGTTTTAAAAAATGACACCAACTCCTAACCTATTTTGATGTCAGACAACTCGGTTATCAATGTGGCGCAACGTTTTTTCTTTACAACGCATATGAGCGCATTTGAAGATCTACAAGATCATATGATTTAAATTAAAATTTTGCAAAACGGGGAGTAGCTTCACTCTACCCCCTCCCCCCCGTAACTGACATCTGCTCTGACACAACATACCTCAAAGCCTCACGACAGACGCGTTGCATACCAGTTGCTGCTCCAGCTTTGCCATAAAAGTATGCAGCACAGTTTATACCAAACAACCTGCCGGGAAAGCATGCTCCCCTCTGTGAAGCGGGAAGGCTAAAAGCACCTCTTCCATTATATATTTCTCAGACAGCTTCTCCGATCTCTTCAAGATAAAATACGTTAATCTGACGGGTTCATGCCGATGTGACTTGTTTGAGGGCAATTATTGCCCTAGATAAGTTTGTCATTAAAGGGATGAAGAAATGTATGCCTTTTTGTAAAGACGATGGCTAGATGCTATCTGCACTTGGTGGTGTGAGGTGATAGAAGGTCCTAACAGCCTACATTATTTTTTGTTAATAACGCCCTTGGTGGAGAAATTTCAGTTGGTCTTTTTCATGTCTTAGATCCAGCTTTGCTCCTCGTGGTCGGTTCGGATTCGTCTGAAACCCGGGAAGTAATATTCTTTTAAAAGATTTTCATGTGCTTATTCATCCTGGGCAAACTCATCATTAAGAAGGCTTATTAGTGCGGGATGAGTTTTCGTGATTTTCGCCAGGAACTTGTCGAGTCTCGCTATTTTCGCAATATCTTTTGATTTTTTGCAGAAGCTCCTGAAATCCTCATGATTATATTTTTAAAAATTTTATTATATTCATACTGGGCTGTCTTACATATATTCCGGTTTTAAATCAATTTAATTCTACTTGCACTCTTGCATAATGCACGTGTCTTTCTACAGAGATTCTGCAGGTGGGTATTCCACCATTTTGCTTCTTTCCTAGACTTAATTGTGCTCAAAGGGCAATTGCTCACATATAATGTTTTCATAGGCATTTGAAGAAAATCCGCAGCGGGCTCTAACTGATGAATAGTACCATGCCTGTATACTCTCCGACTCCCTACCTTTCTACTTAGTTCATCCGAACATAAGAGTCAAATAGAGAACCTCACGCCTCTTTCTAATCTTGAATATGGGAGTATCACCTGATTCAGAATGTGCATATCAGTGCAATCTAGATACTCGATCAAATCTCTTCATTGGTCATTAATGTCCGTGATTTCCCACGCAGTCTGGTGACTTTTTTCATCACAGCCCAAAAATAGAGGAATCCTGTTCTCGTGACAGTGCGGAATTAAGATATTCACCAATCTGAGGGACGGGGATCCAACAACATCGTTCAGCAAATATTTTGAGGCAGTAATAATCTACAACCCTTCTATGCTTCTGTTTTTGACTCTCATCTCAATAACGGCGAGTTTTCTGGAACAGAACCCAAGATGGAAAGCATACCCTTGACGGATGTGCATGCCCTTAGCGTATTCTTGCGCGGCTTCTTATACATATGGTGCCACACCTTGACAATCTAGCTATGGTTTCACTGCGTAACCAGTATTTGTAAGTTATACCAAGCCCTGCTTATCCCCTGACAAGCGTCTGCTGCGTTTTACAGGTGGTGCACCTGGAAGGTAACCTACTACACACCTTCAGACAGGGTCGTTAATCCAGAGCCTCAAGGCTTTTGATTGAGGATTCGTGAAAACAATAACGGTCATCGGCCTTTTGGGGGTGACATGAAGTAGTACGGTCGCTCTGCGCTATCTTTGCAGACATTTTCTTTCCTTGATTTTCAGATTTAATCCTCTTTTCTTCAATTCTTCAAGCGGTAAAACAGGCCATTAAGTAACCAAATGTAACGAAAACTCTCATTATGGGGTTGTCATCCATCTGCGACAAAGTGAGGCCTTACATTTCCAGGACAGTCTGTCATTTCATATTCCTGTTTTGAGAAGTTTCTCTGAAATCCTTCTTCTTTTTTATGCTATAGGCCTCAGAAACTGCTCTTGTAAAGCTTTCGCAGCCATTGTTTTCTACGGGGTGTCCCAACACCTTTTCACACGCCGCGCTTCTCGTTATTCATTTCATTATGCTCCTCTACGTTTCTGCTTCTTTATAAACCCTTCCATTAGCTAAACTCCTACTGTGTCTACAAGATTCTTATCATTATTTTCAAAATTTCCTACCGCTTCCAGTGAATTGCCTCCTAAGGTGCCTTTTACTTTCGGCGGTGATTTAGAATATGTTTTCAGAACGGGCACTTATTGCTTTTTTACATTTTATCTCCTGTGAGCTGCTCTTTTTTGCCTCACGCGAAGCTCGGGAAATAACGAACACCCACAGCAGAGACCCGCTTGTCCTGGTGTCACAAATTCTCTGTTAAGAGAACTCCTTTGTAACTCCAAACTATCCACCCCAAGTGAGGCGGGCTGCCCTGCGTGCTCAAGAATTGATTTAATTCTGGTACCATTCAGCCCTTTGTAGAGCGATAACATCATAGTTTGGAAGTATGTCTTGTGACAGAACTTTTAAATTATATAGATATAAGCTTTTTGGGAAGATTATATCAGTATTTCTTAGTGAAAGGCAAAAACGTTTCACCTTTATCATTAAATGTTAGAAAAAAACTTAGGCTCGCACGAAGATTTCAAGATACACGTGAAAACCTATCAGTTTTAGAGGATTGTTTCATGGTAATACAAATATGCGGTAATTGTTATTATTATTTTTGTAATAAGCTGATATCAGGCAGAACCAATATACGATAGAAAGCCAAAATCGTAATACCTTGGGTGGACTGATCGACTATAATATAAGCACGGCCTTTGAGCGACAATGTTAAATGGCGCAAGAAACACCTAGGTCTCTCGTACTTGTCGCATCAACTTCTGCGAAAATGTGTCGATGACATCGGGAAAAGGGATTAGTTAAAGGCAAAATCTCTACTGTAGCACAGCAAGAACAAGCCTACAACAAAGAAAGAGAGTCATCAAATTAAGAAGGAACGATGCTTTAGGTACAGATCAATTTTCAACGTCCAGGTTTTTCTTAAGCCCAAAGGTCTGGCTGAACTGGATGACGCGTTTGGTGGAGATTTATCCGACTTCTAGACTATCAATTGTAGTGTATATGATGCAGTGAGAATTTTGGATAATGCCAACCCAATCCTTAATTACTTCCATGTCCAGAAAACTGATTCCAATATTCTGTTCTATTTCATGAGCCAATTGAAGTTTTGGATGAAAACTGTTAAAAGTATCAGTGACCATTTGCAACTTTGGGGCAGAGGCAGACATAATAAGATATCGTCGATAAACCGAAAATAAAAAGGCAAAACAAAATTAAATTTTTTTAAAGAAAAAACCCCCAAAGCTTCCATCACTATTTCTGCTAAAATCGGAGAAATGACTGAACCTATGGGAGTACCAGACCTTTGCCTATAAAAAGATCCATTAAATTTACAATAAGTTAAGGCCATAATAAAAATTATCCCTTCGATAAAATCTTTTTGACATAATCGAGTACATGTTTTAAGATCATCCCATCTACTTAAAATTGCCTGTTTAACTAATTCAAGGGGTATACTCGGAAATGTTGCCATGGCATCCAAAGGAATCATTACATGGTCATCCGGAACCGTTTTTTTAATAATAATTTTTTTTATTCCCGATATTTTTCACATTATATTTAGAAGTTGTGATAGAGTCCTTGAGAATGAAATTGAAATTCTGTTTTAAAAATGTTGTGGGAGTATTAATGGTTGAAATAACTATTCTTAAGGGACAGCCATCTTCATGAATTTTTCTCAAACCATAACATCTTGCAAGAAATGTATATTCAGTGTTAATATCAGTCCATCTTATATCATTTCCCAGAAGTTCCTTCCTTCTCCAGTTGTCAATCATCTTAAAAGTGTCTCTTTTTATTTTTCTTGGCGAATTTTCATTTAATAATTCAAACTGATCACGATCAGAAAGCATATTCTCCATATCCCCAATATAATCAGATTTTTTCATACAGACAGTAATACAGCCTTTATCAGCATTCATGCAAACTATACCAGGGTTGTTTGTAAGAAGCTCTTTCGTCATAATGAAACCTTTAGAAATGTTACGATCAATACTACTGCCATGCAAACGATTTGTATCAACAAAACTCTTTGACAAGGGTAACACCTTGTTTCGGAAATCCTGCCGATCCAAAATAGGACTGTTGTGTATATTTGATTCCACATCTTTTACTATTTTCATCATTTATTTTGCCATACTTTTTATCACACGGTTACTGAAACCTTGACCTAATCTGAGAATATCAGTAACTGAATCAGGAATTAGAATATTTGTAAAATTTACAAACTGTGGATCTTTATCTCCTTCTTCAAAAATCCTATGTAAATTCAAATTTTGTACTTGAAAATTAGTTTGCTGATGAATCACATTTAAAAGTTTGGTATCATGCTTAACATCACTGCTTAAAAATCTTTGATTGGGAACAATCTGATGCTTTAAAAGACGATACGTTATTATGTATGCCTCTGGCAAAGTTGCAAATTGTCATTGATAATTTCAACAGTTTTCATCCAAAACTTAAATTTACTCATGAAATAGAACAGAGTAATAGAATCAGTTTTTTGGAAATAGAAGTGATTAACGGTGGAGATGGTAATATTATTACCAATTGGTACAAAAAAATTACATATTCAGTTGGAATTTTCAACTTCCTGTCTGCTCATCCCTTTCAAAACAAAACTGCAGTAATCAAAAACTTACTTGACAGAGCTCTAGTTTTGTCCCATTTTTTATTTCGCAAAAGAAATTTGAATATTGTTAGCAATATCCTTTTTCTGAATCATTATCCACAACAGTTAATGGAGAAACATATTGCAATTAGAGTTCAACAAATCAAAAACAAACAGAGTAATAATTTGCTTGCAGAAAATCAGACAGAGTTAAAAGAATATAATTTGTTTAATACTTTTGTTCTTCCATTTTCAGACCAGACCAGACTTACAAGAGAATTGGTTGATGTTAACCATGAGTTTGACTGAAATGATGTTTAAATTTTGCATAGTGAAAGTAATGAGAGAAAGAGAGAGTTCATGGAAATTCTTTATATTAAGAAATAAAGAAAGTTGTCTAATAATTCAAAAACGGACTTGAAAAAGTTGAGCAAAAGTTATTCATGAATTTCTTTTTCTTTTACTTTCTTTATTCCTGATGCAATTGTGACAGATATTTATATTGTGTTAATAACAGATTGGCCTACTGATTCTCATTCGATTCTCAGGTATCAAAGAGAGAGCACCTATTCGTGGCTGCTGTCACTTTCTACATAATAAATTTTTCTTATTATTTTATTGTAATTTAATAATAATAATAAAAATAAAAAAGACGAAAGAAAGAAAAAGACCAGGAAGGGGATGTGGTTGGCTGCCTTCTCATTTTTCTTCTCTCTTTTTTATTTTTGTCCGAAAATTAATTTAAATTTTTTATTATTTTTTGTTTTTTTATTTTTTTCAAATTTTTCAGATCACAATGGAATTTTTTTGTTTTTGTTTGTTCGTCTTGGTCCAAAGTTGATCGTTGGCTACTTTTTATTTTTAACAGGAGTTAACATCAATTTGATTATTGGACGTATGCCTAATGTATGCCCCTTTTTTAAGACGCATGTGCTTACTTACGCCCTGTTATCATTCATTATATATTTATATATTTAAATAAATTTTTAATTTAAATTTTCAAAATTCAACTATTTCAAAAAAGCGCAATCAAGCTTTCATCATTTTGTAGATAGGTACACATTTAATTTTCGGCCTGCCGGCTTTCAAAAATAACTTTATTTTAAATTTATTTTAAATACCTAATTAAGCAATCGGTGTATCCAATTTAGCTATGATTTCAGCATATAACATTATAGAGTAACGGGTGGCACCATTTTGTCATGTAATCGTATCTAATTTATTTTTCTGATGATGGAAGCAGTGTGTTTGAGAAACGTTGGAATTTGTTTCTTACACCAAAGCAAACTGGGGCGACAGAGTTGAACATCAGTTTTGTTGTTTCGCCCCCTAAAAAATTTGTATTAACATCTTTAAAATTAATGTAGATGTAAAAAATTGAAACATCTAAACTTAAGTTTTCCAAAAGATGTTCCATTTATATATATTTAAAATCTACACCTTAAAAATTGCAATATTTGCAATTCTGTATTTACAAAATTCGAGAATTTTTAATTGTAAATCTTCAAAAATATAGAACTTTGAATTGCCAATCTCTTCAATGAAGAGTTTTCAATTTTTAATATTCAAACTAAAAAGTGTAACATTTTTATGATTTATACTTAAAATGTCACTAATTTGGCAAATTTAGAATCAAAAATTTTATTTTTCCCTAAAAGGTTATCCGAATTGAATAGTTTCTATGCCTGCATACGTCGTCAATATTCAAGAGTTTTTAATTGTAAATCTCCAAAATTAAAGAATTTAAAATTGAAAATTCTAAATAGTAAATATTTTTTAATGGTTCTTCTTTAAAATTAAGCGAAGCTAAAAATATGTTTAAAATCACATACTGTTACAATAAAATTTGTTGTAATTTTGCTGATTCACAAAAGAAATTTCTTAAATCTGGAAGATTAAGAATTGTAGACTGAACAGCTGATTCTAAAAGTTATTAAAAGTTAAAAACTTTTATTTATCAGTCTATGAAAGCTAAGTGTTTTATTTTAGCTAGTTATAAATAAACAACTATGCAAACTGCCCAACCGCATCACGCCATTTTTTGAGCCTTAATTTTCACATGTTAATTTGTCTTACTAAAAACTAATCACAAAACTCATCACAAATACACATGTATATGGATTTGCATACACATATTTTCTACCCTATTAATTTGAAGAAATATATATTTGAGACACTGTGGTATTTGTTTGACTCTCAAAACTCTTAGACTGAAATGGTCGAATTTTTGGTATTAAACATTACGTACTTTCTTTTCACAGCACAAAGCATGCTCTTTTGGGAAAATCCACCAAAACTTCCTCCCATTAAACTTTATGGGGTTCATCATGTTGTATGTGTTAAAAAAGATGGCCATGTGGGTTACCGTATGGAAAAAGGTATCACGTATGAAGCACTAACAGATAGGACTAAAACTAAACTGATTGGAATCATCCATGAATATCAGTTTTGTCCGTTCGTCACTCCCAATCCTAAAGTTAAGGATAAATATATTGCAGCTGAATTGATAATAGGTGTCGGAAGTGATGGGGAAGAAGCCATAAAGATTATACCAGGAACTACTCTAGATAATATGCTTTTGCAGTTTTCCGGTCAAAAATGGTTACTACCATACATGCGGGAGGTCGTCTTATCCGAAGAGGTTTCAAAACCCCCATCACGACACACAGCACCGCACTTATCACCAGGCCCAAGGAGGCATCATTAAGATTAAAAATAATATTCTAAAATATAAATAATATAAAATATTAATTCGAAAATGCAAAAAATATTTCAGGGTGTCTACTAATGTTTTCGCACAAATACTCAAGATGCATATTATGCACTTTCTGTTCTCTTTTGCACCAAAATGTTAAGGCTAGTTTTCGGTATTGGAAGAGTCCTTAAAAAATATAGTTTCGGATGGCTCTACTCTATTGCCACTTAAGTTTAAGGCAAGTTTACGACGTTTTGTATAACTTTTTTCTTATAAAAACAGGACCAAAGTGAGAATCACATTTTTTGTTTCAAATATTTTCTGTTAGCATAGTAAAATAGTAATAACGATGGCTTCAAAATAAGACGATCTTTTCTCCTCTAATCCCTTTTTAAAACACTTTGGTTCTGCTTGCATTATTATTATCAGGGATCATTTATTATATATTTTTAGTATGAGGTCTGACACTGTAAAATAAGGCAATCTGGAAAGATCATTCGACGCTTATAGATTGTATTCTTGTTTTTCGGGTTAAATAAATGTTATATTATCATTTTATCCACATGAAGTATACAAAATCCTTTTCCCTTAATAATTAAAAATTGGAGATAGCACGAATAGTAAGACCGGCCCTTAACATGAGCTTTGTGGCCAATATAACCAAATTATCATCGTAAGGTCTTCCATTCCTGAAACCAAATTGTGATGAAGATAAAATGAAGTTTTTTTTCAGGATGGTAGATAAGACTACTTTTTACAAGTTTTTCCAGAAGTTTAAAGAGGCATGATGCAAGCGATTAGAGCCACAATTACTTAGGAGTCGATGCTTGCATGAAAGTAACCAGAAAATTATTCCACAAAGAGAGAAACAGCCTGTAGATTTTAAAGACGATCTTGCAGGTTCACAAAGATGTCGTAAGATATTAAAGTCCACTTTATGAAGCCCGAAAGAGATTTTATTTTAAGCTAGGATAACGCTATTTCTCTCCCCGCTCCAAAAAAGGGAGCATCAAGAAATTTATTGATTCTGCAGTCTGTACGAAATTTGTAGTAGAAAACTGTCGAAGAAAATAATTCGTCAATAAAAAGATGTAAAATGGCTGTATCCTCCCTGTCTGCCAAACACGAACCACGACCGATAGAGTAAATCTATTTTAAAAATATAACATGACTCTTTAGACACAAAATGTTTATTATTTTTGCAGTTGAATTTTCTCTTTAAATGTCTAACAGGAGAGAAAGGTGGACAGTAAGAAGAAACTGCCATGTCTAAGCCTTTAATCAGTCGATTATAACTGGAGATGAGATTCCAGGATGTACCCTTAAATATTGCCTTATTACCTTAAAAATTCAGATAATTTATTAGAAGAAAATGGACACTCCGAGGATTTTCACAATCGGGTATTGATCACTTCTTATTTTATCCTCATAAACATCCCAGAAACAGTTAGTAAATAAATTGGAAGTCACAAATGAGAGGTCTAGGACCAAAAGGGATCGGCCTGTATAGGTGGAAAACGTGTATTTTTCATTGCTCAGGGACATGAAGTGTGTTTTTTCTAATGACGAGTAAAGCTGTGAACGTTTTGAGCAGCTACGTAAAGTGCCATACGAGGGGTGATAGCTGTTAAAAATCACCTACAATGAAGGCCAAATCTGAAATAATGACTGTGATATAATTAAACAGAATTGACCAAGTATCGGATAGCATGATTACAGAGATTATAGGAGAAAAGTGGAAGGTAGTAGGGGCTTCTGAGAAGAACAATATGCAGGAGAAAGCAGAGGAGGTAGAAGAAAGGATTAGAGAATATAAAGAAGAGATTATGCCGATAATAGAGGGGGGTTTCAATGCGCGAACAGGCTACATAGGAGGAAGGGAATGAGGAGTAAAGGGAGAAAGAAAATACAAAGATAAGGTACTAAATGGAGAGGGAAACAAGTTGTTGAGGAGATTAGAGGAGTTTGGATGATATATCTTGAACAGAAATATAGTGGGGCATGAGGAAGGAGAATATAAATGCTCAGGAGGCAAAAGGGGAACGGTCATTCATTATGTGATAGTGAATGATGAGGTTGGAGAGAAAGTCAAGAAACTAGAGGTAGGTGATTATATTGATTCGAATCACTTTCCCTTCATAGTGATATTAGAGGGGCAAGAAAGCAATGGAAATATGAATAAAACGGGAGAAAATGTAGAAATTGTAGAAAAAGAGGATTGGTCAAGGGAAGGAAAAGAACAGTTTAGAGAAAAGATTAGAAATAACAAAATCGGAGAGGGAAATGTAGAAGAGGAGTTAGAAAAAATAATAGGACAAATAAAAAGAAGTTCAGAGTGCATAAACAAAAATCACGTTAGTAAAGGGGGAAATAGAAGTGGGTGGGGTGAGGACGAAAAAGAGAAAAAAAGGAGGTCAGAAAGGAATTGAGAAAGTGAAGAAAAGAAAAAAGTATTGGGGAAGAATATAGGGGAAAAAAGAAAGAGTATACTGAGTTGAGCGATCAAAAGAAAGAGGAAGAGAATAAAAGGTTTGAGAACGAGGCGGTAGAATAGAAGAAATATTTCTTGGATTTGCTAGCTATAGTAGAGAGAAAAGTTAAAAAGGGAGAAAAATATGGTAGAAATAGAGATAAGGAAGAGGACATAACTAGCGAAGAAATAGTTAAGGTTTTAGAAATAATGAAGGACGGAAAGGCACCTGGTATAGATGATACTCCAAATGAAAAATGGAAATATGGAGAGAAGAAACTAGAGGAATGGGCATGGTTAATGTGTAATCGAGTATGCATAGGAGAGGGGTGGCCAGAGTTATAAAAGGAAGGATTAGTGATACTCATAGTGAAGAAAGGCAAAGGATAGAAGGCTAAAGATTACAGAAGTGTGATCCTGATGCCAACGCTGTATAAAGTATATGTCACAGTTTTGTCGGAGAGATCTTGTCGGAGAGATCTTGTAAATAAGAGAATTAAAAGGGAAAACGGGGCAATAATAGCAATCTTTGTGGACTGAGGCAAGGATATCCTCTCAGCCCAATTTTATATAGTATATTAATATCAGACTTAGAAGAAGGAATGAGGAGAAAAGGTTCAGGCGAAGTTAGGATAGGAAAGAAGAAGATATATACACTGGCACACGTAGGCGACACAGTATTGATGGCAGAAGATGAAAAAGGGAAGGCGGGCTTAATTGCAGGATTATGGAAATACTTAGATGGAAAAAAGTTGAATTTAAATGTAGAAAAGACAAAGATAATGAGGTTTAGAAACGGAGGGGGAAGGAAGAAAGAATGGATGGGCATATGGAGTTAGATGGAGAATAAGATGGAAAAGATGGATGGAGAAGAAGAAAGTTAGAAGAATTGAACGAGTTAAAATATTTGTGATATATCTTTCAAACGAATAAAGATCATAGCGCTTATATAAGAGAAAGGATAAGAAAAGCAGAAGGGGTAATGAAACATACATAGGGAATAGAAAAAATAAGGTTAAAAAAATTAGAGAAGAAGAATGTGGTTATTCAATACGCTGGTATGGCCGGTATTAGGTTATGGAGAAGAGATATGGTGGTAGAAAGAAAGGAAAGGATATATGCTGAGAGAAGAAGCGCAAAGGGATATTTTAAGGATGAAAGCGATCGAATTAACGAAATGAGAAGAAGAAAGGAGGGAGTTCTTTAATGATAGAGAAATAGAAGACGGGACTGGAGTAAACTATGAAGAATTGAATGAGGTATGAGTATGAATGAGGTATGAGTTCATTAGAAAGGAAGTCGTACCAAAGTATTTAGAAAAGGGATAGGGAAAGAAAAAGTCGACCAAAATAGCAAGATTTATATTGGAAAACGAGGTAAGGAAGGGAATGTATTGGAAAAAAGAAGAGAACAGCAAGTGTAGAATATGTGAATGGGAGGAGGAAACATGGGAGCATACATGTGAATATGTAGGAGAGGAATGGAAGATCTCTCGCTTTTTTTCGCTCGATCACTCGTTTGCTAGTAAGTTCTATATTGCGCTATCACAGGAAATAGAGATAAGGAACTAGATATAAGACTCTATGTAAATAATTGTAAATTATTGTATATAGTAAGGATGAGATTAAAAAAATATATGTAAGCAGTTCTAAGAAATGGAAGTCATGTAAATCCTTAGGGGACACATTATTAATAAAGAAGAAGAGTGTAGTTATGTATGGTAGTTGTTCGCACTGTGATTTAGTTTTTGAATGGTTTGTAAGCTGTGCTTCTGTCGGACGCAGATGATAATGAAGAGGTCCAAGGAGCTAAAGAAGAGGTTGAAAAGCTGATAGTGAGGAAATTCGCAGGCGTATTTTGTATTAACGTCATAATATTTATTCAGGTGGCCGGTGAAATGACCTTCTAAATTTCAAGACTTTAATTAACAATAGATTATAAAATGGACCGAAATTATTGTTATTTTTAATTATCAGATAAACCGTTAGTCATTTTTTGTTCTGCAGGGTTTTTTTTTTGTTTCCTTAAGTTTTATGCTCGTATTGCTGATATTTTAAATACACAGAAATAATCATTTTCCTAATTTTTCAAAAAAAAAAAATAGATTTATAACGTTTGGTCCGCTTATTCCTAAATTATCCTGACTTGGAAAGGGGAGGTTTTAACGTGTACCCGGGAATAAAAAAAATTATAAATCAGATTCACTGTTCTAGGCCAGAATTCGTCACAATTAGAAAGTTTAGTTTTCTATATTTTAGGTATAGAAAGTACCTCAAGTAATTTTTAGAGAAAATGTAGTATTTCAACAAAGAAATATTGCTTAATTTTAATAGAACATTTTGTTACTTTGAATTGAAACAATTGAAACATCACATTTAATTCGCGAAATCGTCAAAAATTAAAATTTGTATTGCGTAAATCTTCAAAATTCAATAGTTATAAATCGATAGTCTTCAAAATTGAAAAATTATTCTTCAAAAGTAAGCCACCCCAAAAAATGTTTTAAATTACACAACTTTATAATATGAATTTTTAATATTAAATAATATGCAATTCTATTCTCCCAAAAATAAAAAATTCTGAGTTTCGACTCTTCAAAATTACAAAAATTTTATTGGAAAATCTACTAAATTCACGACTTTTTTTATTGGAATACTTTGCAGTCGAACATTTTGTAATTCTACTAATTGAATTTGAAAAAAGAAGCTACTAAAGATGAGCAATAATTTATCTTTAAAATAATGGAAATAGTTACTAATTTTTAAATCAAAAACTACTAATTTCTTAGTTAGAATGTTACGATTTTTTAAGTTTTTATGTATATTTAAAAAAATCTTCTATATTCTTTAGCATAATATATTCCAATTTTACTTTTGAGTATCTGTTAGTTTTTCTACTTATTACACTTTTATGTCGGCTGAAAATTGTTCTAGCTGGTAGAATTTTCGTTTCTTAGAAATATAATATTCACATTTTTTTCGTAAGAGCTACAAGATAAACAAAATCTCAAGTGTTGTAAATATTATTTAGGTTTGCAAACTTTTTCATTATCTTTCTCATCTTATCATTGATTTACAAAAAATTCTATTTTATAAAAATATTCTCAACACTAAGAAAAAAATTGTGTTTTTTGGAACATATTATAATCAGAACAAGGTTGTAGAAGGCGCGTGACAAATCAAAAAGCTTAATAAAAGATCATGATTGTAAAAGATTCTCGACCTGATTTGAAAAATGACAAAGAATTTTATTTAACTTCTTATGATAGGACGACAAGAATTATTCATTTTACTTTACATTATCCATATTGACTCGCTAATTACGAACATCATGGCGAAATAATTTTTTTAAACCGATACCTAATATTATTATAATATTCAACTATTAATTATATGGTTTTCATTACAATTTAAATAATAAAAGTAATGATAATAATTATTGCTATTTGTACACGTTTTGAAAAATGAAAATTACAAAGACAGGAGAAAAGTGTAGGCAGCCAAAATTGCGACCTGAAGAGAATTACATAGATCTAGAATAATCAGATTTAATTAATTTAAATAATTAATAAAATAATAATTAAATTATTTATTTAATTTTTTAAATATCAGTTTTATTACAATCGAAATCTTTATTTATTCGAATTATTCGCTCTCCAGACAGTAAAATGGATGTTTCAAATTGTCCTAATAATAAAAAAGATTTCTCCATGCTTTGTTCGCAAGCAACATTTCTTTTGCAAAATGTATTAACAAGGAAAATCTAATGTTAAAACATGATCAACATTTTTTCCTAAAATAAAATAAAAATTTTTACTAAAATAGCGAATCTTTAACATCTGGATTGAATTTCGAACAATGCCAATTATTAAAATTCGGCCCCTGTCAAATTTACTGCAATTGCAATATAATATAGTTCAAAGCGTCCTGATCAGCACAATCACTAAGAATACTAGAAACACTGATAAGACTAGTCCAGATAATAAGGTTGACAAAAAGACGCTATCCTGGTAAGAATATGTGAAATCATGGCGCTTTTCTGGCAATGTAAATACTGTTCGAAATACTAAAGGTGGAATACAGTTCAGTCATTGAATACAAGACTGTAGATCAGTCCAATTATCAGACAAAAAGCCATTCAAGTTACTAAAGACAGTGTAATAGGACTGCCTTGGCCATGTGAAGATTTTTCAAAATAATTAAGGCAAAATTCATTCTAGACTATCGAAGGTATTTTGTAATCCAGATAATTCAGACAAGACTATCGGTCAGTCCAACCAACAAAAGCAAGACATGTTATTAGATCAGTCAGTTGAAACAAGACTATAAATCAGTCCAAACAACAAAGGCCCTTGTTAGATGGACTGATTCAGTCTACAACTGAATGGTCTAATAACATGTCTTGCCTTTGTTGGTTGGACTGATTTATAGTCTTGTCTTAACCGACTGGTCTAAACACATGTTTTGCCGTTGTGGTTTGGATCGATTAATAGTCTCGTCTCAACCGACTGGACTAATAACATTTCTTGGATTTCTTGGTTGGACTGATCTATAGTTTCGCCTTAACCGACTATACTAATAACCTGCCTTGCCTTTGTTGGTGGGAATGATTTATAGTCTTGTCTTAACCGACTGGACTAATAAAATATCTTGCCTTTAATGGTTTCGACTGATTAATGGTCTTGTCGTAACCGACTGAAATAATAATCTGTCTTTCCTTCGTTGGTTGGACTGACTTAAAGTCTTGTCTTAACTGACTGGACTAATAACATGTCTTGAATTTGTTGGTTGAACTGATCTATAGTCTCGCCTTAACCGACTATACTAATAACCTGCCTTGTCTTTGTTGGTGGAAATGATTTATAGTCTTGTCTTAACCGACTGGACTAATAACATGTCTTGCCTTTGTTGGTTGGACTTATTTATAGTATTGTATGAACCGACTGCTTTAATAACATGTCTTGCCGTTGTGGTTTGGATCGAATAATAGTCTCGTCTTGACTGACTGGACTAATAACATAGCTTGCCTTTGTTGGTGGGAATGATTTATAGTCTTGTCTTAACTGACTGTACTAATAACATGTCTTGAATTTGTTGGTTGTATTGATCTATAGTCTTGTCTTAACCAACTGGACTAATAACCTGTCTTGCATTCGCTGGTTGGACTGATCTATAGTCTCGCCTTAACCGACTATACCAATAACCTGCCTTGCCTTTGCTGGTGGGAATGATTAATATTATTGTCCTAACCGACTGGAATAATAACATATCTTGTCTTTGTTGGTAGAACTGATTTATAGTCTTGTCTTAACCGACTGGACTAATAACATGCGTTGAATTTGTCGGTTGGACAAATAAATAGTCTTGTCTTGACCAACTGGACTAATAAAATATCTTGCCTCTGTTGGTTGAAATGATTTATAGTCTTATCTTAATTATCTGGAATACAAAATATATTTGGTAGTCCAGAATGTCTATTACCTTGATTATTTTGAAAAATCTTCACATTGCCGGGGCAATCCTAGTACATTGCCTTTAGTAGCTGGACTAGCTTTTCTTTTGACAATTGGACTGATCTACATTCTTGTATTCATTGACTGAACTGTCTTCCACCTTTTTGATTTCAAACAGTATTTACATTGCCAAGACAACGCTATTATTTTGCCTATTATTACCATGACAGCGCCATTTTGTCTCCACTGTCAACTGGACTGGTCTTGCCAGTGTAGTATTCTGGATCTTCCGAAAACGCGACGCGTTCAAATGGCATAACAATTTTTCCAGTTTTATTGGCTTGAGTTAAAGGTAATACCTTAAATAATATGTGATATAACTTTCTGACTTTTGCTACCGCTTTCCTAGGTCATGACATGATTTGAAGTCAGGGTAGAAAAGTCTGAAAATATTTTATGTTTTCTTCATTATAGGTATTTGAAATTCACCCCTTTCATTCTTTTATAGAATTATATCCGACTGGTGGTGGGCATCAGAAATTGGTTATGGGATCTCCCCCAAACTCGCTCCCGCAAAACCATGCTTCTATAGAATATTTAGATTAATCTTTATTTGTTAGGTGTAAGTTTTTTATTAGTATCTCGTTAGAGTTATGTGATAAAAAGTTAACAAATTCAACTCGTTACACTCATGTTACTCACAAAAGTATCTTCAAGTTCTCCAAAAATTGCAATAAATTTGGCCTCAATCCCTTTAATTTTTTTAATTTACAACAAATGAGCATGCCTTAAATATTAGATATCTACGCTTTATTTAAAAATGTGAAAAAATATTTTGGAATATTATAAGCAAAACATCCTTATAATGGTCTCTTCTTTAGACCTTTAACAGTTCAGCATTATAATCTCGAAATACTATTTATCATGCTAATGTTACAATTCATTAAGGTACGTCCATTCAAAGTCTCATGAAATTATCTTCAGCATGAAGTGTTTGAAATAGTTTAATTTTAAGCCCTTTAAAGTGAACTTTAAGATATTGTGAAAAACCTTCAAGCTCAAGTATAAAATATAGTATCTACTTTTTGGCCTGTTTAGGACTCCAAGAAACTGTTACAAACTCTTAAATATTTTTTACTAAACTAAAGCGAAAGTCACGTAGACTCCTCATCACATTACATCACAAGTCAAACTCTTATATACTCACGTTCTTTCTTTCCTAATCTGTCAATCGGTAAAGAATACATAATGCATTATTGGATCCCTACTTTTTTTACTTGGGGTCCTCTTTTTAGTTTACCAGCCGAATCACCTCTATTTTGTCCTCTCTCATTCCATTTCCATATTGTCTCGACGACTTTCGCTTTCATGTATTTTAAATTTACTTTAGTCCTATACCTTCTATCTTTTTCTGTTTTCTTCTCAGCTAATCATTTATCAATTCACCTCTCTCAGTCTAAACTTCATCCATCCAAATCCCTGAGTTCTTTAGCTCAACCATTGATCTGAATATTTCTTTAATGTTCTCCACTGTTTAAAAAAGCATCAGCCCTTTATTGATTTTCCACGATTGCTTTACTTTTGCCACCCGTTGTGTATGTGCCACTAAGCTCCCCATTGAACTCACCATCTTACAGCCTTGCAGGTTTTTGGCTTCATCCGATAGCTCATATTGCTCACCTTTATTGCTTTCTTTGTCACGGACATCTCCGGTCCTTCTTCAACTCTGCCTCCATCGCCTTCTCCATCCATCCTTCAACCTTGAGGTTGAGCTTCTGGATAAACTCATCACGCTGTTTGTGCGACGCTATTGCCTTTCCGCACTCTTTCTGTCTATTCCCGCTATTTGAGACTTTTCGCTATCACTTTTTCTCCTTCGTCTGTGTTTCCTCTAATATAGAAAAACTACCACCTTGTCATAGTCAACGCATTTGCCACACGCGTCTCCAATACTTCTACTCCTTGTTACTTGCAGTTTGTCCGCTTACTTGAAATTCATACGTGTCGCTTTTGAGTTTCACGTTTAATACAGTCTCTACTATATCCACGTACAATTCCACTTTTACAATTGTATAACGACCTCCTATCCTTTTTCACCTTTTAACATACCACCTTCTCATTTAAAACTATTGCAAAATCTATTCATGTTTAAAAATCGATATTTTTTATTAAAATTATACGTGCCCCTTCTATTGATACGCCCATTTAGGCCGTAGTGTCCTGATATTTATTTTCAGTCGGCTTAATTAATCTGTATCAAGAGAAGAACTATCTTTATTTGTAAAAAAAGACAGTAAGGGTGGATAATTAGCTAGCAAATTAGAATTGGCCAAGGATTTGATAGCGCCGAAACGTTCGGATAACCTGCTAACGAATTTCGATGGCCTTTTGAAACATTGCCTGAGATATAAGGGAAATTAAAAAGAAAGGCTGAGTTAAAAGTGCCATATATAGATGAAATGTAAGAAAATTTGGATTTAAACCATAAGTGACTAATAAAAGAAACTCAATATTCTGAGAATTTGACTGGTCTCGCCATCTGAATACTAAAGAATCTAGTACTTTTGCGAAATCAAGATTAGTATGTATTTATTGCATCAAGAAGAAAGCCTTGGAAATTTCTTCAGACACGATTTTAATGGTCAGGCTCACCATTCAAGAATATCGTTTTCGCCTACCAATCAATTTTATAGTTTATGCGTATGCACTTACAGCGGATACAGCGAAAATCATATAGGCAATTTTTAAGTCAAGATGGAGGCTCTAACTACCAAAACATTCTTTGACGAGAAGAAAATCAAACAAACTAATATTATTATTTCAATACAATTACGTTTAGTTTTGCTTGGGCAGAATTTTGAGCTTTTCGTTATTAGCTCATTATCTTTTCATCAGGCCATAGTAGAATAAAGAATATAAAAGGAGGCAAAGGTGGAGGTGTTTATTGACGAAGAGATAGAGACACAAATAGGAAAGGTAAGAAGGTCTAAGGTAGCAGGGTTGGACGGGACAGAGAACGAATCTTGATGTTAAGTACACAATAAATTAGGGAGAGACAAAAAGGAATAATAAGAAAAACATTGAGGATGAGGGATTCTCAGGAGGGTGAAAAGAGGCTTTAATAGAATCACTGTGTAACAAAGGAGATAGCGGTAAGCAGGACAATTAAATGGAGACTACGCTAATGAATATGATGTAAAAAGTATACGCGATAGTGTTCGTGGATAAGCTGAGGAAAGATTTCGAGGGAAAACGAATATTGTTGGAGGCGCAAGCGGGCAAAAGGTAGGACAGAAGCACTTTCGAAAAATCTACGTCCTGCATCACGTGGTGGATAGAGAATCAGAGAAGATGATGTTTAGAGTGTACGCCTTTTTTATGGGTCTTAAAGGCTTCTTTCCATCGGTGAATCGGGGGAGATTGTGAGACGCGTTGTAGAAAAGGGGAGTAGAGAGAGGCCTAATCCATATGGTGAGAGGTATCTGAAAAGACGAAAGATAGGGTGAGAGGAAGAGAGGAAATTTCTAAGGGTTTCTTTGCAGATAGAGAGTTTCTGGATAAATAGAGGTTTTTAGGAGGTGAAAGAGTTTATGTACCTCGGCTTCCTGTTTCGGAGTAATGGGGAAAGGCAGATCATATGAAAGAGTGTGTGAGGAAGGCAAATGTAGTGATGACGCAAGTGTGGGGGCTGGGGAAAAGGCTGTTCGCAGATGATTTTGGAAGGAGAATGAAAGTGTTCAAGTCGCTAGTCATAAGTCTTTTATTTTTATAGAGTAGGGGTATGGAGATAGAAGGAAACAGAGGAGGTAAAGAGGTTACAAGAGAGGTGTGTAAAGTGGACACTGTGGTTGGCAAGGGATACGCCTAATTACAGTTTCAGAAAGGAGACAAGCGAAAAATGTTTAGGGACTATAACGGGAAGTCGAGCGTGTAAGTATGAGAAGAAATTTTTGGAAGAGGGGGTAAGTAGGATATTTGGAGGCGTTTAGTGGGAGATGGATAACAGGAGTGGAGGGGAAAGGTTGAGGTTAAAAGGGACGGGTATTTTAGAACAAATTGTTTGCGGATGGATAAAGTGAGAACAATGCACGAGGGAGACGAACGGCATGAAAAAAAGAGAGAAGGCAGAAGGAGAGGCGAGAATAAGAGAGTGGAGGTCTAACAGGAACTATGGTTATATTATGCCTAAAAAGAGCATAATATCTGAATCGTGCAGGCAGGGGGATGCAAAAGTAAAGGGCTGGTTGGAAGAGTGTAAGGAGTTGTCAATACTAGAAAATTAGAGAAAGTAGGGACATACTTGCAAGGCAAGGCGAAGCGAGGAAGACAAATCTATAAGGCCTAAAGGACTTAAAGATAAAGCGTTGATGGATGATAGTTCTTAAGAATTAGTGTAAAGAAAATTCTGTAACAACTGGAAGTCTAAGTCAGCTTTTTAAGGTTAGCAGGCTGAAATATAAATGTTTATCTATCATTATCTTTTTACATGTTTTCTCCGTCTGTTATCAACTGGTTATCCTCATAATCATAGCCAAAATATAAAGATATCATAGGACTTTTGCATTACGGTGGTTATAATTAGTTTATAACAATAACTCGAACGAAGCTAAATATTTTAGAAAGAAGAAAACTTTGCAGTATTAGAAAGTGGGTGAGAGTTACAAATTTCAGAGAAACCGCAACTGCCTAGCGTTAATAAAGCAGCAGATAGTTGTCAAAAATAATAATTTCTTTAAATAACTATTTTCACTTAATTCTTTAAAGAAACAGCGATTTTCTTATTCTATTCTACGAGAAACTTGATAGAAAAAAAAGAATATTATTTAAACAATTCATACAAACATATAATTACCTATACTAATCAGTATTTTACGTATTGAAAGCATTTTTAATTTTTTTTTAACAAAAAAAATTATTATTACCGCCAAAATCTTGCAAAGCCCATTTTTTCACTTGTGGGTTCTTTTTTTATGGTTTCTTCTAAAGGTTCATTGTTTTCGAATTTATGTATAGAATAAGCCCAGAGTGAAGCCAATTTATCTAGTTTGTAAGTAGTTATTGCGAAAATAGTGAAAATCTCAATCTTCTCTTAAATTTGCAATAACTTCCGAAATAGTCAACATTTTTCAATGTTCTTGGGCTAGTTTTGAAGACTTTTTTTCACAAAAATATTTTTGTAAAATATATAAAACATATAATCATAAAGTTTCTATGTAATTTCCTCAAAATATATATTTATTTTAGTTTTATTCTAATTTTTCTACAGACAACATGTTTTAAATTTTTCCAACTCTTTTATTACAACTTTGACACTTTGAAAAATGATTGGGATTCTACAAAATTTCTACAAGACTTCTATATTACAGGCGTAAGGTTAATTTACAAACATGGTATTCGAATGACAAAACTGCAATACACGTATATCACAAAATTCATGCGATTCGCGGAATTTGCATAAATCATGGAAAAGAAGGAATTTGCCGAATGCAAGAAGTTATAGAAATTAGCGGAATTAATTAAATTCACAGAATTTAAGGAATCCAATGACTTCACAAATTTACCAAATTTTTCCAGATTTTTCATGTAACGTCTGGAATTCACAAAATGTATCCGATTCGCCGAATTTACGGATCAAAAGGAGTTAACGGAATTGCAGAAATTCACGGAATTCATGGAATTTAAGGAGTTTACGGAATATATAGGATTCATGGCATTTATGGGATTCGCAACATTTATAAAATCGAAGGAATTCAATGAATTCACGGAATAAGCTCAATTTATAGAATTCATGGAATTCAGGTCAGTGAAAGCCCAGAGTTCAAAGAATTCAGGCAATTCGAGAAATTCACGGAATTCAAGGAATTAAAGGAATTCGGGAAATTCACGGAGTTCAAAGATTTGAAGGAGTTTGCAGAATTCATAGACACGAGGGAACTCACGGAATATGTGAATTCATGCCATCGAAGGAATTCGAGGAATTTACGGAATTTACGGAATTTACGGAATTTACGGAATTTATGGGGTAAAGGAAATTCGTGGATGTCTATGAATTCCATAAATTCCGTGAATCCCGTGATTTCGTTGAGTTTCACTAATTCGTTGAATATAATTAATTCCTTGCATTTCGTGTATTACATGAATTCCGCGATCTTCTTGAATGTAACGCATTAGTTTAATTTCGTAAATTGCATGAATTCCGCGAATCACATAAATTCTGGGAATTCCATTAATTCCATCAATTTCATGAATTTCGTAAAATCTATAAATCCATGATTTCCACGAATTTTCGGATTTTCTTAAATCCCGTAAAAGTCATAAATTACGTGAATCCTGCGAATTCATTAAATTCGTTGAATTTCGTGAATTCTGTAAATTCCCTGAATTTTGTGAATTCCCTGAATTCTGCAAATTTTTTTAATTCTGTAAAGTCAGTGAATTCTTTGAATTTCGGGAATTCCATAAATTCCTTAAATTCTATAAATTCTTTGAATCTCGTGAATTCCTTGTATTCCGAGAATTCCGTGAATTTCTTGTATTCTGGGCATTCCGTGAATTCCGCTAATTCCATGAAATCCATTAATTCCGGGCGACCGGGCTTTATACGAATTCTGTGAATTCCGTAAATTCTGAGGATTTTACGAATTGCTTAAATGCCATGAATTCCTTGAATTCTATAAATACGCACTTTATGTAGGATACATTAACAAAAGTTTTGGCTCCATCAAAAAACATTATAAAATTCTAATACGTGTGACCAATGCCAGCATTTGAAAATTACAACATTATGTATTGTAGAGTAACCTTACGTTTCGGAAACAAACACTTCATACATGTAGTGGAAGTTTCCAACAAAAATTTTTAAAAGTGAAGTTCTTGCCATTTGAAAAGCAATTTTTACAAATCATACTCGTAAGCTGTTGTAATAAAATAAAAAAATGGCTTTAAAATCCTAGAAAAATAAAAAATGTTGATTATTTCGGAAATTATTAAAAATTTAAGAAAACATTGCAGTTTACACTATTTTTGCAATATCTACTAAAAACTAGATAAATTGGATTCACCCTGGGCTTATTTTATACAGAATTTTGAATACAATCAAGCCTTTAAAAGAAATTTTTTCAACTCAAGTATAATTAATATTAAGAGAATTTATTCAGTCATAAAATAACAGGTGGCCTAAAAGTTTTGCACGGCGGTTTACGTAAAAACTTCTGATATGCATGCGAATTTGATAAAAAATGATTTGGACCATTCCAGTTTTAATTTTTATTTGCTCTTTAGAGGAAGGTTTAATATAAGAGTTTTCACTTTTGTTTACTACTCTCACTCCTATATTCATGTGCTATCGTGTATTAAAGGTTGTTAGAATGATAATATGAAGGTTAAAGTGATTATTTCGATTTTTGTGTTTAAAATATCTTTTCTCTAATTAAAATTGTGGTTTGCTTAGAGAAAATTCAAAAGGTTGAGATAGTGTATTTGCCATTAACCATTTAGATTGAGTTTTTTACTACACGGTTTTTTGCTAAAAATCAAAATTTTCTATAATTAATTTTAATTCCACATACTAAACAACATGGACCAATTCAATGCGTTTACTGTTAGAAAATCTGTATTCTATTTAACACCAGTTTATATGAATTCATTTGCATATGAAATTTATTTGACAAATCCCTACTAGCAAAGTCTTATTTTTGACACATCAAATCTAATTAACTTTGACGTTTTTGAATTTAATTACTTTTTCGACAGTTTTCGCTTGAGTCCCGTTGTTGAGTATCAGGAAACTATTTTTGCAAAAAAGATGTTTGTGTGAGTTTTTATTGAAAAGAATGTTTTCTATATTAACGGTATAAAATGGATGCCATTTTAGATTGTTTCTTAGCCTATATTTGAAAAGTTTATTAATCTCAATAGACTGGTTCAAAATTACCCACTTGATTTTTTATTATTTTTAGATTAAAGAGGCAACTGTCTACACCAAAAATATCTTAGTTCTGGGGGTCACGAGCTTCTATTCGGTCCGCTATATTATCAGGTAAACCTTCTTTAATGGCCTCGAGGGCACAATCATGAAGGGGAGCTAATAATTGTTCAACATTATTATATTTATCTTTAAGAGCTGCCCGAGCTCCTGATTTTAAGAGAATAACCCTATTGAATAATTGACTAAAATTCTCCTTTCTATTGATTCTAATTGTTGAGATTTCATGTAAATACCATGAATAAGTTTTCTGGGTGCGAATCGTTATGTAAGATGTTTAATTAGATCGTTAATTATTTCAAACAATTTTCCATGAATGCTGTCCCGTGCTGATCCTTTTAGCTGAGCTAAAACTGCCTTGAGATAATGTTATTCACAGTTGGGCGGCACCGATGATTCGCAATTTATAATGTCTCGTATGAAATCTCTAACTGGCATGTTCTTGCAATTATAACTGGATATATTTACGACCCCTTGCTGTATGGCAAAACACTCAGCCATAGATGACAGCATTGCTTCTTCAACGGTCCGATTGATGTCACTAGCGAATTGAGTTTGATTGAACTTGTCAGACATTTTCTGAAACTCGGGTCAATTTATAGCAGAAGGGATAACTTATTCACTCAATTTATGGATAAGTTGCAGCAAATCAAGCTATTTTAATTGTTCAGATAAATTCGTATGAATTGGATTTTGTTTTGAACTTACGGACAATTAGTTCTTCAAGCAGGTAATTTATTTTCAAAGTTTTCTTTTGTCTCAGAGACAATACGATGGTTATATTTAAAAAAAATTTAAAACGTTCATTTGTATGTGAGCGAAGGGTCTGACTATATTCGGTTTGATCGTTAACGCGTGCTATCATTCAACGGTCGACTGCCTTTGTTAAGCAAAAAAAGGCAGTAAAGGTTAGACCCGTTTAATTCGTTTAATATTGAATGGAATAATATTAAATTTGTTTATTCATCGAATTTGCAATTTTAACTTTATTTTGTCGTTAAAATTGAATGAATTTAAAAATAATAATTCCGTTGTTGGATTTCCATTCACGAGTGATCAATTCGTGAAAAGAGACTCTTACAATGGAATAGCCTGAAGCATTGCAGTAATTTATATTCAGGAAATTTATTAAGACCGAATGAAGAGATTAAATTTGAAAAAGTATTTAAATATTCCGAATTGATTAGTTTATACCCCCTTTGTTCCCTGTTACTTGGAATTTCCTCACTGTTGTGGTATATTTGTATAATTTTGAGTTCAGTTGGTAAATTTCGAAACTGATTATGATAAAAATGTTAGTATCGCAGAATCGATCTTGAACGCGATTATTGATTGATGATGATGTTGTTTTAAACCCTTCACTTGTGAAATCTTGCTACAAAGTGTACACGCAATGTTAATTCAGGGTGTTTCGTAGGATTATTAACGATCACAGAGCTTGCGATTACGCGAAGTACACCAACTTTTATCATGCACTTTGAACTTTGTCTTGCCCCAAGGGTGACTGTGCAACGTATCTAAGAAGGACTTATACTCTCGAGTGCTGATAAGTTAGCTATCTAAAAACTACACTGAATTTAAATTGTTAATAAAAACACTGAATTTAAATTGTTAATAAAAACACTGAATTTAAACGGAAGTGACAATCCCACCGCTGCCACCAAATCAGCTGTCACGTCCCGAGCAAAAGTCGAGGGTAGTTTGGAAAAGAGTGAGCAAGAGAGAGACTATTGCGCTGATTATGTAAGGCTGGTGGGACCTAAAAATTTATTTCTTTGTAGGTAAGTCTGTCACTATCGGTCCTTTGGGAACCATGTCAGTTTCAGTGTTTAAATGACTGAGAGATAGTTAACTTATCATATGATTTATGATGTGATGATTTATGATGTGACAAATCTGTCACAAGTCACGTACTGTGACAAATCTGTCACAAGTCATATACTGTTAAAATGTAGTTTCTAAATATTTCATTTCCAGTGGGTTTCAGGCGACTCGAGTTAAGAATATTTATGCCTTGTCTGTCGAGACTTCCGGTGATCGGTTGTCTGTTTTCTATTTCAGGAAGACGTTATTTGTTCTGCGCGACTCTCTTTATTGAGTTTCAAATAATTTGTGCGAGTGACTCATTCTATCGTCAGCAGTCGTGGTGAGGAAACGCGACTCTTCGCTTTCGTCTTTCATAATTATGAACTCTATATGCTACTTGTCGGTACTTCACACATTTAGCCAGACGCTTTTGATTACTACTTCGTCTAACTGCATGTTCTGCAAGTTAACTTCACGTGTGTACTCGCAATCTGTATATTTGAATTTATCTTTGAATTGGTTGTTGTGTAATTGATTAAGATCATGAATACATTCGCCTGATAATAATAATAATAATTGTAATTATTTTATAGTGGCAAAATCTGCAATTACATTCTCTTATTGACTGAGCAAATGTACGGGATAATGTAGATTGCGCCTATTTTTAGGAGTTACATTGAAATGCTCAACCAAATAGGAAATAGTTACATACTCTGGTAAAAAAATAATGTGTTGAAATTTTTTGTAATGAAATAGTTAAGCTTGAAACCAAAAATACTTATTTAAAAAAAAAAATTGAATTATCAACAAAATGTAACAATTTTCATCTAACGAGTTGCGAAACAAAAGAAATTCTTAGGAAATGAACTTGAATTTTTAACGAAATAGTTTAATTTTCAACTAAGAGCTATCATTTTTCAAATCTAAATATAAATTTAAAAAATAAAAGTTCAATAGTTAAATTGTTATTTGAATAAAATACTTGAGGGTATTTGAGAAGATTTCGTGAAAATTTCAACAGTTTTGAAACCTTTCAATGGATTTCAAATCACTTAATAGGATTTGAAATATTTTAAGGTATTTTATAAGATTCCAAAACATTATAAATTAGTTTCAGTTATTTAATAAGGTTTTAAAATATTTGAAATGTTCTCGGATATTTTTTAGAAATCCAAACAATTTTTATTTTCTTAAAAAGTTTAGAGTGATTTCAAAAGGTTCTCGAAGTTTTAAAATATTTTAGGAAATTTTCAAAGATTCCAAAAGAAGTTTGAATAAAAATTTTTGAATAAAATACAAAATTTCAAATTTACTTTTAATATTCTGATATTTTAAAGATTTTTAGGGATTTCATCAGATCTTCGCGGCTTTCTATGATTTTAAAGGATTTTAAAACATCTCAATTTACTAATTTCCCTAATTTAGCTCAGTTCAAGATTTTTTTAAATTTATTCTTTAGTTTTTGTTTAATTGATTTAGAAGTATTATAAATTTCATTTTATTTTTCTGATTTCTCTTAAATGCCTCTAAATTTTCGCAAATTTGACTGAGATCAAGGGAACTTTAAGGATTCTTCCTATTCTTCGAAATTGAACTTAAATTGTTTTCAATTCATATAAATTTATCCTAAATCCATTCAAATTTACTAAGAGAATGTTTTGTTATATTTTTATAACGTCCTGAAAACTTACATAGTTTTATTAGTTTATTCTTTTGTTCTTTAAATTTTGAATATTTAAAAAAAAAATATTTTTATTGAAAACCTTGTCTTTTTTATTCCTCCAAATATTTTTGAAAAGTTTCTACTAACAGAAGAAATGTATTTTGTCAGCATCATGCGGGCGAAACCATTTTAAAGCCCGGAAGAATTTTTTTCCTAAAAACGGAATTTCTTAATTTTGTTCGTAAAACATGAGTGATATCGAAAAAAAACAAGATACATTTTTCATAGAACTTTTTAAATGCGCAAACTTTAATTTGAACATTTTTTTGTACCTGTCATTATTTCCAAGAAAACATAGAAAATTAAATTTCGAGATAAAAATTCTCCTAGCTGCAAAAAATATTCAGCAAGCTGATAAAAAGAGATATTTTGGGTTTCAACGTGTACAAAACTTGAAAGTTTTTCTGACGCTTCCTGAATATTGCAGTTCACTACTAGGTTAACCCTGAAGAAGTAAACTGAAATGTTCATGCAACGTCCGAAAAAAATCGTAGTTTTCTACAAGATTGGAACTCGAAGTATCTCTTCTTATTATTTAGCAAGTATCAAAATTACAAGATATCTTTAAAATCAAAGTACAAAAAAATTGCAAAGTCACGAGAATCACAGAATTTCTGATTTCCGGTCAGGTGATTATCCATTAAGCTACGAGAGATCAGAATGAGAACCCTAATTCGAGAAAATAATGCTGATTTTCAGCCAGGTGTTAATGGTCCACGCAATTATTTTGAATGTATCTTTTATCATCAGTAAATGGTAGTTTACCAACTGTAGATAACCCTTCAAAACCATGAAGGTAGAAAATCCACAATATTGATCATGTTAAGAATCTTCAATAACAAAAAATTCTTAACTTCTTAATAACATTATATGAAAAATAATTGTTTCAAATTAAAAATAAATTTGCTTTTAAAAAAAAGGTCTTTCTCTTTTTGCTCCATTGTGAATCGAACCACATTTTTAATAATTTTTAATGATTACTTGTACCATTACCACCTAGCTGAAAATTAGCTTTATTTTTTGAATTAAAGTTATTATTCTGATCTCTCTAATAACTTAACGGAAAAGCACCTGACCGGAAATCAAAATTTCTGTGGTTCGATTCCCAGTCGAGCAAAAAGAAAAAGATCTTTTAAAAAAAAATTAATTAAAAATTTGTTTGAATTGTTTTTTATCTTGTCTGATTAAGACGTTAAGCAGTTTCAGTTGATGAAGATTCTTAATTGGATTGCTATTGTGGATTGTTCCCTCCATAGTTTAGGAGGGTTATCTACTGTCGGTAAAGTACCATTCGCTGATAATACAACAAATTCATTAAAAAAATAAAATTTTGATCAAACTCATACCCGCTTTGAACTTCTTTTGTAGAGCGAGAATTCAACCCTGTGACTGGTCAATAAAATAATGTTGCTCGCACTCATTATTGATGGCACTTAAACACGTGCCCCTTTTTAACATTCAGTAGGGACTCAAAGGCACCCCTGTGTCTGGATGCAGAAATAGTGTTCTACCAACCATTAAACCTTTAATGAAATTTATTTTTTATTAATTCCTAGATGTATTATTCTGTGCTCACTAAAGGGAGATGACTTTTTACCTCCTTCTTACTCATCTTATTGGGTTCCTTCCCGCCCCCACAAAACGTTGGAAAAGGATAGAGTTTTGACCACATTATTTTTGTGACCTGTTAAAGGGGTGCTTCTGGCACTTCGGGTGTTTAAAATCACCTAAACGGTAAGTTAAATATGGTCATTCTGATATTGTGACATGCACATATTTAGGATATCGTACTAACAAAATTAACAATAATTTTAAACTTCTGTCTGATTATATTGCTTCATTTATCGTTAAATCAAAGATTCTTATAGTTTTGAGCAGCAAAATACTGTCTTTCCAGCCAAAAAACAGGTGACGCCCCTATTCTGCAATTGCGCTGAGAAATGAGTTAATGTGACGATGTGAATAGATTAGATTAGATACCTATAGAAAAGAGAATAGCCAGACGACCTACTCTGATCTCAAAAATGCTAGAGGCAATTCTAGTAGAAAAATCCAGCAGGAAAAAACACTGCTACTAAGTACCACTCACCCAAGCACAGCCACTGTCAATTTATCAACATTTCACCTTACTCGGTCAAGCTGACCACACGTATCCATCGCCACAATACACTATTGAACAAATGGAGGCAACCACTTTACATCGACCGGTGTTCCACATACCCGAATGCTAGTGCGACTTATAACGATGAGTCCCAAACAGGTCAGTTACACCGAGCCTCCCCCTCCCCCCACCAATCTTAATTTATAGGTTTTCTATAGCAAATTGAATTGCGCCCCAAATGCACTCAAATGCGCCACCGATCAAAAATTTCGCGCCACAAAACTTGAAGATCTTCAAATACACTCATATGCACCATAGAGAAAAAATTTTGCACCACATTGATAACGGAGTTGTCAGTGATAAAAATGGGGGAGGTCTGGCGTGATTTTTCTGAACTGATAACATTTTCCTAAATTCATCAAACCTCTCTTTTATAACTTCAAATGCGCTTAAATGCGCCACCACTTAAAAAAAAATTGGCTAGCTAATTAACAAAGATATCACATTTTGGATAGGGCGGGTAGTGTAACGCAGGTTTTAAACCTTTAACAGTGATGTGTAATATAAAGTTTTGGTTATGGATTTATTCGTCTTTAAATGTGCTTATATGCGCTATAAAATTTTATTCGAAAATCTTGAAAATTGCCCGAGATATGGATGTAAGAAAATGTTACGAATGATGACCAACAGAATAAAAAGTTTTCAATGCGCATTGATGAAGGGACTTTCCTATTGGGTTTCAAATGCGCTCATATGCGCTGCTTTCGAAATTAACAAAAAAGCATGATCAACGCCCTCTACTACCACTTGTTACGTTCCACTATCCAAAGATATATCCAATTAACCTAAATTGCAATATAAAAAATAATTATCTCTTCAGATCCACTATCTAATATCTATGTACAATCCACTATCTATTACTGACTATTGAGTCGGTGACGTAACTATAAAGAACTTTCACTTTTACATCTTTTTATTTTTGTAAAATTTATTTTTGTAATAAGTGTATTCACGTCGTTTAAGACGAAATACGCAAGAGGATGATACTGTTTTTTTTAAGAAAACTTTTTCTCTGAGTGCTTTATTATCAATTATTGTATGCAGCAATAATGAGAGGGTTGCTTATGGTTTTTTGTCAATTTCGAAAGTCGCGTATATGAGTGCATTTCAAATTTTACCCGAAGAGATGATTATGAATTTTTATATGGAAATTTAGGTTATTTAGAGATTTCATCGAATAGTGGATCGTAACAAGTGGTAATGAGGGGGTTGATTATGGTTTATTGTAAATTTCGAAAGCAGCGCATATGAGCGCATTTGAAACCCCATAGGAAAGTCACTTCATCAATGCGCATTGAAAATGTTTTACTTTGTTGGCCATCATTCCTAGACTTTTGTTAAGGTTTGATTTATGAGTCAATTTGTGTTCTTTGGGATAAGTAATACAAGATTCAAGACTCTCAATTGTATGTATAGAATGTAATATATTTAGTGATTCGGTTCATGTTTGTACTTTTTATCCATGAAAAGAAAATGGCGCCATGTCAGCGTGGTTTGGGCCGTAACCCCTCCTCTTTGCTTTGAATTTACTAAATAAATTTTTTTTTTATTTCAAACTTGATAAACTACTTTTTTATTTATTATTAAATCAAAATAAAATAAGTTTGTAACTTCTTAGGGCCCCACGAAATCCTTTCAGCCTGAGCTGGACAGAATTTCGGTCTTATTTCTGTAAAATAAAATCTAGAATGATAGAGTTTTCTTTTGTATTATTACTTTAAATTTGCGCTTATGTTTTTCTCTTGGAGCGACACCAGATTGGTTTCTGACGCCCTGCTTCTTATTTTAAGTTAATTAAAAATTTTATTTGTCTAAGTTGTCGACGAAGGTTTTGTAGCGGAGCTTTTTGCATTGTGTCCCACAATGCCGGAAGAGTAGTTATATCAGACATTCATCAACTATAATACATTCAAACCGCAAGCTAATTTATAAATATAGTTTCCGTAAATCTGCCAGAAATCATAAAAATTGTTCCTGTTGGATTAAGATTACGAAAAGAAATGATCATTTTGATTTTGGAAAATTATTCTGAATCTCCCTAAAATTTCTTTGGTCTACAGGATTTGTCCGGAAAGTAATAGGACTGAGTCGATTTAAAAAATTTATTGAGCCATTCGTTACAATTCTTTAAAAACTTTCAAAATGGGCTCCTTCCGCGTCGATGCAGCGCTGCCAGCGCGATTTCCAAGCATTGAAGGCGTCACGGAAGCCATTCCTTGGAATAGCCTTGAGAACCGCAGTGCATGCTGCTTGGATCCCCTCTGTCGTCTTAAAATGCTTGCCGTTCATCGGTCTTTTCAGGCGAGGAAACAAAAAAAAGTCTGGGGGGGGGAGCACATCTGGGCTGTAGGGCGGCTGCGGAAGAGCTGGGATGTCGGCCTTGGTCAGACAGCTGTTCACAAGAAATACGGTGTGAGCCAGGGCGTTGTCGTGGTGCAACTTCCAGTCGGCTGCGATGTCTTGTCGGACCCGATTGAACCACAGATTTTGATAAATTTAACATCTGGGAAATTAAACGAATACTCAGTCGACGGTCTGAGTTCAAAACTTTGCGCGCACGAGTCACATTGTCGATGTTTATCGAAATCGAAGGTCTTCCAGCACGGTCTTCATCAGCGACCTCTTCCCGGCCTTCTAAAAAGGGCTGGTGCCACTGAAACACACCACTTCTTGCTAAAGCAACATCTGGGTGAGCCTGCTTGATCACATCAAACGTCTCTGTCACAGATTTACCGAGTTTCACACAGAATTTCATCGCGTACCTCTGCTCTAACGAACGCTGCATTTTCGGCTAGCACCACTCACAGAAACACGTCGCGTAAAAATGCCTGTCCTGACTCTCCAAGTACTCGGAGACTTCTCATAGAGAAATCGATGAAAAAAGTAACAACAAAAGGAAAGGAGATGAATCTTTAGTGATTTAAATTGACAATATTGATCATGGAACTGAAAAATGATCTAAAACGAACTGCAGTAATTATATTAAAGTTAAAAAATTAATTCCTTGTTTGAATATTGTGTGGTTACTAGATAAAGATGCCTTTTTTCTCCTTTTTACTGCTTTCCCTTAATAAAATATGTAAGAAAGAGACATCATTTTATGAAAAACTGTCAATAGAGAATAATTTCGTCCACCAGAAATTAAAATGATTGTAAAATAGAATCCTATACATCCGGTATGCCCTTTGATGCAGAAGTAGAATATAATTTAAATGTTGAAAGGGTATAAATAACTTATTATCGTCTGACCCTGATCTGTTGCCAAAGATCACTCCTACAAATATTGAGGCACTTGTAAAGAAGGGTCCTTAAAGTTTATTAAATTATGTTCTGAAGATTTAAACAATCACCGTTTTAGTTATCATTTTTAAAATAGAAAATTAGGAAATGGTGAAACTGTAGAACAACAATGCTTCCTATATGCAGCATTTAGAGATAAGGTTTTCTACTTATGTTGTAAGATATTTAAGTGTTCTCCGAAACAAAATTTAGCTAGAAGTGGATAGAGCTTTTGAAAGTGTATAGGTCAATGTTTGAGGGACCATGAAGTAAAACTCTTCACTCCACAAAATGGAAATCTGTTTAGTTCTTGTAGAATTGTTAGGTAAATATGTGATTGCAATGATTGAATACGTTCGTCGAATTATGGCCAAAGACATATCTGATCATTATTACGGAAAATCAATTCAAATTGTACTTCTCGGCTTTATATCGACAAAAGTTTTAAGCTTTATTTTTTCAATGTTCAAAACTGCTTAGTATTATTCTCTAAATTTATATATCACATAGGATAAATCACATAAAGAGCAACTTTCTTTATACTTTGAGATTTGTAGATCTGCGTTTCGATTGTGTTAAGATGGGAGAACACTTTCTTGGCTCCACGACTGTCAACAGCACGACGACTGGCTTCAATTTAGCGGATATGATTCTTGAATTATTGGGTGATAATAATATCCTGATTCTAGATTTTCGTCGCCAAGCATAAAATAATGGCTCAAATACGAAAGGTAAAGAGAATAGGTTACCAGAAATAATTTTTCAAATGAATCCGAGAGTAAGTTCTCTTCGATTAAGGAAACCTAACGCAAAGTTAGTAATCGGCGGTGCAGCTATATCGTGAAAAGAATCTGTCACACTTTTTAAAATCATTTTAAGCGTTTACGTATTATTTTCGGGATCAGGGCAACGGTGGAAGGTTTTGTTTGCGCACGTGTGTTTGACATTAAAACTTCTGTATAATACTCATTGGAAGAGTGGAAAAGATAACGTGAAGCCATTCAGATATGACTTGAAAAACAATTGAGCAACTTTGATATCCCTTTCTGACGATTATGAGAATGATTCCGACGTATCCTATGAAGCTCGTACACATAATGTTCAAATCAATAAGTTTGAATTCATTGTAGCAATAATTGTCTGGTGAGATATACTGTTTCAGGTCAATTTTTTTAGCATATGGATGCAGATCGTGTCCGTGGATCTTTTACTAGCCACCGAATTTGTTATAATTGATTCAGAAATATTTATAATATTACCACAATTAAGGTTTTAAAAGGGCATTCACAATGGCGAAGAAATTGCGGAAGATTTTGAAATGAGAAAGGGTTTCGAAAAAAACGAACATACGCGAAATAAAAAGAAACAGTTCGATTTTGAAGCACATGATGAACCAGTAGACGATCCAAAACTGAATTTTAAAGTGACTTTTGTGAGCAATGTTAGATATTGCACTTGCATTAATAAAAGACTTATTCAAGCGATTGGAAGATCAAAATAAGATATAGCCATTTCTATAAAATTTAAAAAAAATCCCCAAAAAGCATCGTTTAAACCAACTCTGCTTTGAATCATAGGAAGAACATACATTGATGAAGGCGATGTTAAAAGCGAAGATCTCTATGATGAGCTCCTGCACTTGAAATACGTGTTCCCGGATACGGTGGAAACCCAGATAACTGTTTCAAATTTTGTAGTTGAGAATAATTTGGATGACACTTTCCCTGATGTATTCTTAACGTGGAAAATCCTTCTGATAACGCCTTTCCCTATTGGTACTTCAGAGCGAAGTTTCTTGAAGATTCAATTGATAAAAACATATATAATATTAAACATAAATGCAGTATCAATTTTAACTTTTGAACACAACTTCCTCCAGGAAGATGTATTTTAAATACCTCGAATACCAGGATTACTTATTCGGACGACAAGATTTTTGAAGAACGTTCGAAGAATTTCACTCTTCAATCCAGAACACAACTTTCTTATGGAAGGTGTATTTTGAACACTTGGACTACCTGGTTTACTGTATAGAATTAATAGTCCTTGGAGAGAGGCTTAGCGTGAATAAAATTCCAGTTCTGTACACACATTTCTTGAAAAACATGTATCATGAATATCTAGACTTCCAGGTTTACTTTTAAAAAAGAAAAATTCTCCTTCTTAACCCTTCAAGGTCCCCTTACTTTGGCATAACGCTGAAGTCCCATGGGGTCGTTGGAGACCCCAGTCATAATTTTCCATATGAAGTGTCAGGGCACTGACGAACCATGGGGAGATTTTGGGGTTCAAAAAATAGTCAAGGTTTCTTCAAGTTCAGTTTGGAAGACATATTCTTCAAATTAGATGTATTTTAGACACCTAAAGTACCTGCTTTACTGGTTACAACGACGAGCTCTTAAAAAATTGTGATCATGCATAAAACTTCAGTTCTGAACGCACCTTCCTCGAAAAAAAAGTATTATGAATATATGAATTTCAAACTTACTTCTTAGAATGACAAAACCTTGGGAAAATGGTCGTGGAATGTTACATTTCTATTCAGAATAAAACTTTATAAGCAAAGATGTATCTTGAACAACTGGTCTATTAGATTGACTTCTTAGAATGACGAAACCTTGAAAAATTGTTCGACCTACTTGAATTTCAGTTATAAATGAGTCTTGTTCCAGGAAAATGAATTTTTATCGGCTCATCAACCCGGGTTTACTGCTATAAACCACGAAAAATTATGAATACAACATTCTCTAAGAAGATCTATTTTGAAAACTGTTACTACCGGCTTCCACAGGGAAAAAGTATTTTTAACACCTGGACTACCAGTTTTACTTTTCTGATTGACTAGGCCTTTGAAAGGCAGGCGAAGAATCTGATATTTCTTAGCTGAACACAACTTCTACGAAGATTTATTTTGAACACCGGGACTACTATGCTTACTTCCTAAATTGAAAAGACTTTGGAAGCAATAACAAGGAGTCTCGAATTTTATCCTAAAAACACACTCACCGGGAAAGATTTATATTCGGAATCTCTTGTATTTCAGGGTTAACTCCTAGAATGAGGAGGTCTTGAGAAAAAACTCGAAGAATCTTACATATCTATTCTGAAAATACTTTCTTCGGGATAGATGGTTTTTGAATACGTGGACAACTAGATTTACTTCTTAAATACAACATTTTATTTGTCTAAAGAAATTCAATATTCTTTTAAATTAGACGATAAGTTTTTTGATTCGTAAGAACCAAAGTAATTGATTCAAGTATAGATAAATTAATAAATTCAACAGCGCCCTAATCAATTAATATTATTGTAGAACACATTGATCCGAAAAGGCATACTAATAAAACATACTACTGTCAAAAAATAATTACAGAAAATAAGTTTTTAATAAAAAACTGAATAATAATTTTTTTCTCAGTAGTATGGAATAAAAACTTTAGAGACCTAAATAAAAAAAATATCTTAGCAATAGTTTAACTTTGTGGATAATTCAAAATTTCTTATTAAATATAATTAATATGTATCAGCCTTTTTATCAGATATTAGAGCGTGATAGTATGAACATTTTTTAATTTTGTTTCATAAAAATTGTGTGGGAACTGTTTGTCTTAGACTTTCTATCATACGAAGGGGAACTAATAGAGATAGCGCAATTGCAAACAATTTTAAAGATCTTATTCATACTGAGAAATTGGATGAATCTTTTGCAAAGAACAAAATAATTATTTTTTTAAACTTCTAATATTTTTGTGATTTTTCTCATATTTTATTACTTTTTACTTGAATTGAAAATAATAGGGTTTCAGTTTTTAACTTACATTATGAAAACTCTGACCGGCATATTAACATTACTTATTTTCTTTAGCTTGTATTTCTTGAGTTTGTTTAAATATGTTAAAAGTACTACTAATTCTTACCTGTAAGCTTCTGAGTTGAAAAAATTGGGATTTTCTTGCAAGAGTTTGCCTTTTTTATTTTCGATCACGAAAAAATTATGATTTTACTTGCTGTAGTAGTATCTAAGTATACTCTTTTAATAAATAAAAGCTTTTATATTGAATGTGTAGTTTATCACTGTAGGTTTCTTTAGAAATTTCATATGCTTCCTATTGATAATTGGTATACCATTTATGTAAATTAAAAATTTTCCTTCTGATCCGATATGAAACCGCGTATTGTTTGTAAACAAATACTAAACTTTGCAATCTGAAATAATTATTTTGCTTTCTCTTCAACCAAAACTGGCAATTTTCATCCAAAGGTCTTAAAAGGTCGGCAATGCGAATCCTGGAACTCTAGAGCTACAACTAAGGGGACTGGGTAAATCTGGAAAAGATCATTCAGGTCATTTTCACTAAAATGTATAAAAGTGTCAGAGGTTTACGTCCCTTCATTTAAGGGTAAGAGATTGCTGGTCAAAGACTCAGTAAAATATTGGCCAAATAATTGGAGACTCAAAGCAGTAAGTTTTTCATTACATTTTTGATGCGAAATCAAGGCCATATCTCATCGATACATTATGCGATTTTACACCATGGAAGAGTGCAATAATCAAAGCTCAAAATTATAAAAACCTTCTTAATCCGGCCAAATTTGTGACATGAATCCCGCAAACTTCCGAGGAACCATTATCTATTTTCGAAACATTGGCTTTGTGGAACCATCTGTAAAAAGTGGAGGAATAGACCATTATTGATGCTAGAAAAATAAGAAGGAAACTCAGTTGGTCTAGTGAGTGAACCCTTCAGTGGACAAAAAAAGAACGTCAATCCTCGAAACAACCGATGGATATAACATTTCAATGAACAGCGTAAAATCCTCGGAGTTAAAGTTTATTTCAATTAATCTCCAGAACTATAAATCTGCTTCAGCCATCCTAAGCAGACGTAGGACAGTTGGGCATACAAGGTTTTGCTCTGAATCAGGAACTTTGGTGTTACAAGGCAGAATTAAGTGATACAAGTCAGAAATACGGTTCTACAATCGATTACAGAACTGATGAAAATCCTAGGACAAAAATTTACATAAGAAGCGAGATCAATTATATTTGCTTACCTACGTTCTATACTAAAACCTAGTATAGAACAGTTGGAAAGGATGGCCACTGATTATTGGATGCGCTGCGAATGCGCATATTGCAATTCAGATCAGTAATACCATCAACAGCATGTGTGCTTTCCTTTAATATTACCTTAAGACTACCGATTTAACCATACTAAATACTGGACATACAGAAAACTTCGTGAACACTAGATGTCATGGGGTTATCAACCTGATCTTGAATCACCTGTGATATACCCATTAGATCACAGGCATATATGCCTTTTTCAGAGAGCTAACGAGTCTGATCCGAAGAGGCATAGGAACTCTTGAGAGACTGACTGGGACAAAGATAGGTACCGTTTTGGAGAGTGATTGGAATTTATTTCTGGGAGTATAAGAACAATTGTTCAGCTGGAGTTTTCTGTGGATGCAGTAAATAGGACCAGATGTAAATATTATACTTTTTGTGTTAGCAATACCAAGAAGGATACACTTTGGTTGAAATTAGAAATTTAGGCCTTCAAAAAAAAGTCTGAGACTATGAAATGGAGGCACGGAAACTGGAAACTGGGATAAGTAGAAGGTTGTTGTAGCAAACAGCAGTTGCCAAAAGATAAAATGCCATAAGTTACAGAAATTTCCTAATCAATTCAAAGCATCGAACTCATTAAATCAAATAAATATTTTTCGGAATGTCTAGTCAGGTTTAAACGAATCTATAGCTTCGGACTCAAGGACATTATTTCAAGAAAGTTTAAAATAATTTAAAGGATTGTAAATAATATGCGGTATTTTAAAATATTTTAAGAAATTTTTAAGCTTATGAAAACAATTCAATGAATTTCAAAATACTTTCGAAGAAAAAAAAATTGAGAGTATCTCAAAATATTTCAAGTAATTTTTTATTTTTTATTTTCGAAATTGATAGAAATTTCGAAGGATTAAAAATTTTATCAGATATTTCAGAATAACGAAACAAATGTTTATGTGCTTTAAAAACTTTAAAGTGATTCCAAAATATTTTCGAAGATCTTAAATGCGCCAAATTGAAATTCGGAAGCAATTTACCACAGATCGACCACACAATCGACACATTTAAACTTAGTCCATTTGACGTGCTTATTATCAAACATTTTTTTATTCCTATGACGCAACGTTTCAGATATGAGGTCAGTATCCACACGCAACTTAATTTATCGTCCTTTTCATTACGTGGAAACACGGTGTCCCCACTTCCTGTAGCAACCAGAGGGACTCGTTCCTTCTTGGACATCAACCACTCGCCGAAACACACCTTCATCTGTTCAACAGACAAATAATGAATGAATGCCACTGTCTTCCCCTTAGAGCGTCAATTCCTAGCATTAAAATAACTTCTTCTTCCCTCTGTCGCATCTCTGAAAATTATTATAGGACAATTTCGTACTTGATGAACCGTCTCGTTGCATTTAAAACAGACACCCATTTCCTTTGCTGCATTTTTGCACTCATTGGCTAAATTCTTAAACTCATAGCAAATGTAACATATCGAAATGTCTAGACTACGGAGCAGAATTCTCACTCTATTTACCACTGATTTCTTTTCTAGAGTCTCTTCTTGGTTCATTTTTGTAAAACTTTGCATCCCATCCAGCAGATTTACCAATGTTATGTAATAACCTGCCCGGGCATGAGATTTCAAGAAAAAATCCGCAACACCCACCATTACATATTCTATTGCTAGCTTCTGAGAAATATTCAATCTGTTAATCCTGAACATCATGAGCCGCTCTTACTTTGTCTACCTTCACAATCTACTTCTCGATGTCATCATCCTCTTCGCCACCAATTCCAGGAATTAGATCACCAATTTCGCTGTGTTTTGGAGCTACTATCCTTGGAGCTAGCTCAACGTTGTGAACCTCTCTGTCGACTTCTCTATTCTGCTCGCCCATCCTCATAGCTTCTATAACAGCCTCGGTATTCGCATTTACTATTTCCTCAATATTTACCACTAGAGCATTTTGAGGAAGCCTATACATTCGCGGGTCTGCATTATGGCATTTGCCATAATTTCTTCTTGGGTCTCTCCTCCAAAACTTATAATCGTAAAATCAAACACTAAACAGGTTACAACGCTTTCCCAAAAGTTCACTTTTTTCAGATCCACACTCGAATACATGAATTCCCACACAAAGCGTCACTCTGTCTTCGCGACCCGCTATGTCGAGCGCCTTTCTCAGTGTATTTAGTCCCTGGAAGACAGGCTAACTCCTTACCGAAGTCTCAGATAGTTTGAGATTATGTATTTAGAATTGATACCAGTCTAGACAACATTTTTAAATTAGGAAGAGATAGACTAGATACTTTGGATCAATTTAATGCTGTATACATTATTTTATCTTATTGTGATAAAGCCTACATTGATCAATTAAAACGTTTGCTACGAATCAGAGGTAAGGAAAGTACGAATAATATTAGATTAAAAGAAAATATCATTAGGCCATAAATCAATACTTGATGCAAGAAACCAGAGGCGACTCTAGTTTTATAAAATGAAATGAGGTAAGAATTTTTCATTTTGAACCTAATTAGTATAAACGCAATTTTGCTAAAATGGTATTCATTGAAAAAAGAAGGTTAAAAACTGAATTTAGTTAGTGACTTATATTATTTTATCACTTCTTATAATAAAATTGTTGAATTTCTAATAAAATAAAAAATATGTTTAAATTCATCTCAAGCACTAATGCCAATAATTTAAATGAAAACAAATATATTATATAATTCAGGGGAAAACCGGTTACAAAAATAGTACTATGTAATTGTCACTGATATTGACCCTTATAACACCTACGTATCGTTCTCTGGTGTGTTTTCATTTTAATTATTAATTTCTGTATTTACAAAGTTCCTAAGATGGAGACGGAGCATGCTGCTTGGTCTTCACTAAACAGTTCTTTTGACTTTCATCATATTTTTAATAATAATTTCGCTACAAAAATTACAAATTCAAATCGATTTACAGGTATGCAATAAATTTTCTTATTTATTTTATTGCAGTTTTTGGCTAAACTTAGTTTTTCTTTACATTTCTCTAGTATTCGAGACTAACCCCATTTGTCTATTTGTATAAAGTCATAAAACTCACACATTAAGAAATTTAGACGAAATCTTTCTTTTTTTTTAAACTGATATAAGGTTCTGTATTTGGATATAATCGATATTTTTATTATATTGTTTCCAATGTATCATTTAAATACTTTTTCATACAGATCTGACGAGAAAACCCAGGTGTGTTTTCGAAACTTAATTGTACCAAATTTTTAAAATGAATTTCAAATCATTCGTCTGGCAGATGTCGCAATCATTATGTTCTGTCTACGTTTAGCTAAACATTTACATTTTTCTAGACGTACCTGTCATTGCTCCCAAGAAAAAATTTAAAATTTTTCGGTGAGAAAAAAGAATTATCCTGCCTACAATATATATTCAGTAAGCATCAAAGTTACAAGTAATATTCATTATAAAAGTGTAAGTTTAAAGAGAAATAATAAAAAAATTTAAGGGTGAATTTTGTGAGAAAACCGATTTAAAAATTGTTCAGAAAAAACGCTGCCATTTTGACAATTTCAAACCTTTTTTAAGTTTTCGGCAAATTTTAAAAGATCACGATGAACGTTATAAGAATCAAGTAGAAAATGCTAAATATCTTAATTAGGTCAATTATTATGGAGGTTTGCAGAACAAAATTAACGTTCTTTGAAAAATACGCATAACTTTTTAGATTTTTTTTGCTATTCGGAAAAATAGGTATTGCCTCATTTCCTCTGAAAAAAATCTTATTTCTTACAACAGATATTCTATGAATTCAAGCGTACAACCCTGCTCAACTTGAAATGGATTCGGTTCTACGTATTTCAACACATTTAAACAAAAATGAAAAATTAATGTGTGTACTAGTATGTATTTGATTCAATTTAAAAATTGCGTAATTTTTTCCATATGTAGTCTCAGCTAATGAAATGCCTTTCTGAATTTCAGGATTTCCGTAACAGGAAATAAACGGTCCTTGAAACACGAATTTCCGAGAATTTCTGTCGGACCCAATTAATAATAAAAGGGTCTAAGAAGCTGAAAGAGAGGATACAAAGCTAATAGCGTGAATATTGACAAGCATATTTCGCTAAATATCATAATTTTCATTTAGGTAGATAGCGCGTGTGCTTGTTATCTACCTAGGTTTACTTTTTTATGTTGAAATGGACTAGAACCCTGATAGAACAGTCGAGTTGCGTAGTTCCATCATATTTAAGTTCTTGATTTACAGCTAAAGTTATTTCACGTTGTGCCCGAAATGCCGGGTATACCAGGTTCAAGTGTACTAAATGTTAGGACAAACAAGATAACGAAAAGTATATATGAATACACATTTTTGAATGTTCATTATTCAAGTTAAATTTGGTTGACTGTTCATCTTCTCGAAATTCTGAATTTCTGCATTTCTGTGTTCGATTTATTTGACGAAAATGTGGACAGAGGCTGGTATTCTCTGTTTCATCTTCGTAGTTATAACTGCTGTTGTTGGTGAGTATAATTTAAATAGTATAAAATATAAAATTCTAAAACATCTGAATTAAAATCAACCTTTTTCTCCCAAGGCAAAGTGCCTAGTAAAAGTGTAATAATAAGGGTAAATTTTTATGAATAAGCAACAAACCTTCACAAATCTTGCTTTTCGACAAACAGGAATTAAAGTGGAATGTCAATTTGTGTAAATTCGGAAATAAGTAATTTCATCTGTAAATCTGCTATTCACGCAAAAGCCACGAAAAATTTCTAGAGCAATTATTTTATTTTAACGCGCTAGTCGGAATTAAGTTCAGTGTCAGAAAATCCACTTTCAGGATGATGAATTGACCAGGAAACTGTAAAAGACAGGGATATTAATTTTATTCCAGGGGAAGGAAGAGAGTGTGAGTGAGCGGAAGTGAGGGGAAGTGAATGTGATAAAGGAAAATCAGGGAGGGAAATTGAAGGTAGGAATCCTTTCTATTTTCCCCTGCCCGAAAATAATTTATCATTAAGATTAACCCCTTTTCTACGTTCATTCCAATGATTTTTTCAAGATTATTTATCTGGAAAGGTTTCAGAGAAAATTATTTTTTTTAAGAGAATAAAGAATCTTCAAGAACACTAGAAGTTAAAAAATCTAAAAACAAAAATCCTTTAAAAAAATAAACAAACAGAATAAAAGAAAATTAAGTGGATAAATACGAATAATAATAATTTCAACCCAGAAAGACAAATGCCCGACAAAATAATCTAATTTCTAACAAAAGTCATGAATTTTTAACTACAATCATAAATCTTTAACAACTAAAATTAGTTTTGAACGATACCAACTGCCAATCGTACAAGAAAGAGCCAGAGACACTCAGGAATTTTCTAAATGGATGCTCAAAGTATGCAAGCTACAAGTGCTGATATAATGCACATCTTGCCATGCGCTAAGGAGTTGGAGTTTATTATGGTGACCAGCCGGAAGTTATATCACGGCAAAGGAGAAAGACAAACAGGCTAAATATCAAGTAAGCCTTTTTAAACTTTTCAAGCTGTACTAAGTCTACAAAGTCAATTGTGCCATTCTCCTAATCAGCTGCCTTGGAGACATACAGGCTTGATTTCTCGGATAACTCTGCAAGACGATGGCGTGTCTTCGTCAGACTCAGTCCACCGGGATCCGGATAAAAAAGTCTGTTCTTCTGAGATCACTACATCTGTTCCATCAACACGGTTCCCCAGAAGCTTTTTTAGAAAGATCAGTAGCTCTAAAAAAGTGTTTAGAGGTTAAAGCTCTGGATTAAGGAACAAGGAACAGTGTATTACGCTGGCATCTAGTATAAAATCTCTACCCTTGCTTAACTTTTAGGACAGAAGAAGCACGAGTGGATAATGTATACGTTCCGACTGCGTCGGAATTGATTTCTTTCAAAGAACACGATCGTATCTTCCAAAACCTACAATTTCTATGATTGAAATATGATGATTTTTCAAAAATATCTTCAATATAATATTCTTCTTTTTGTCGGTAACAAATCTTGTGTACTCAAAAATAAAAGGGAAGTTCAATTTTGAATTACAAAAAACAATACAATTTTCCAAAACAGTCGCCTTGGTCCCGCGAGTATAATTGCCTTCAAATTATGTGGTTTAAATATAACATTAAACAATGCATTTTTGTAAACTGTTTTGGATCTGGAAACAACGCGAGTAGTTTTAATGACATAATGCTTTGAAATTACTTTAAAATGACTGATTACAGTATCAGTATGAACTGGAAAAAATTGGAAACTTGGATGCTATGATGAAAAAGAGGGTTAGGGTAAACAAGGAAGAAAGCCCTCCTTTGTCGTGCCTCGAACCTTTTCCATCCTTCTCACTTTTGCAGGCATACGTACCATGCTTCACAGATCATTGTTATTTAGAGTATATTACCTCAATGGAATTTACATTTTCTTGGTAAAAAAGGTCGAGAATTTTAAAATTGGAGAGCATTTTACTACATTTTGGCATAAAAGTAAAAAAAAATGACGAAATAATTCAATTGAAATGGTCATCACGTCATGGTTGAGCCATAACCTCAAAAATGATGAAAAACCATGCACTGAGGCAAATAAATTTCAAAATAATGCCAGTGATGCAAATCTTCACTTGAAAAACATGTCGACAACTGTGAAGGATCTACCCTTGCCTGATATCAACTTATTTAACATAACTTTACCCAACAGAACCTGACCTCACCTAACCTGATGTAACAGAAATTTATTGAACTACACGTAAAACTCTGGAAGCATATTTTCCCAGTAGCAAATGTGTGGTACATCGAATGGGTCAACTCGAGCCTAACCTAGAAATAAATCTAACCTAGCCTAACCTAACCTAACCTCACGAAACACAATGAAACTGATTGTGTTGTCCCATTGTGTTTGCGGTACCGTTTCATTCAGCTTCGGCTTAACCTACATAGAGGTTTAACCTATCCTAACCTAACAAAACCTGACCTAACCTAACCGATTCCGCCGGCAACCCTGTTCTTACGTATCTCTAGTATCAGCGCCTGGTCAGGGTGGTAAAACGGGCTCTCCGACGTCGTCATCATGCAACCGTAGCTCTTCTTCGATGGATCACATGGTTGGTACAGAGACTCATGCTACAAGGAAAAAAACCGCGAGCATTTTTTAATCGCATGTCGGTAAGAATAGATCAGATTAATTCCGTTATATTTGCAGTAAATATGAAGTGAGAAGTTTGCAACAATCAATCGACGAGAAAGTGAAAAGACTTTACGAAAAGTGTTTTGACCGTAAATTGCTGCACCAAGAAACAAAATGGGTTCCTCACGTCATTTGCAATTCCTGCATACTTATGTTGTATCGTCTAAAAAATTCAAACAACGAAAAGTACCGCAAGTATTCTACACCAACCATATGGAAAAAACCCGTTATTGCGAAGGACTGCTACTTTTGCATGAATTCCATCAAAGGGTTCAACGCCAAAAATAAAAATAACATTTCGTACATTAATGTGTGCACAGTCACAAGAGCAAGTGAAATCAATAAAAATGCACGCCAGACTGATTGAAGCGTTTTAGGAGATGATAGAATGGAAGTTGAAACTCAACGTCATGGAGACGGTAGTGAAACCAATGATCGAACAGAAAATAGTTCTGATGATTCCGATGGAAATGACGAAAAAGATGACAAATATGGCGTGCATAAAATGAAATTGTAGGTTACAATATTATTGTCGCAACTAGAACTGAATGATTTTATTAGAGATCTTGGATTACCGAAAGACGGCGCTGAATTTTCCACTTTATTTCTAAAAAGAAGAAATCTTCTAGAGCCAAAGACAAAAGTTTCATTCTATCGCGACAGGGACAAAGAATTCAGAAAGTTTTTCGTCAAAGACGAAGAGACGTCTTTAGTGTATTGCACTGACGTCAACGGACTAATGAACCACTTGATGAAAAATGTGTACAGAGACGAAGAATGGCGACTTTTCATTGATTCGTCAAAACGCAGCATTAAGGCTGTTTTACTGCATAACGCGAATACTTACGCTCCTATCCCTATAGCTCACTCAACGGTCATCAAAGAAGAATATAATAATGTTAAAATGCTTCGTGAAAAAGTTAATTACGCGAATCACAAATGGCAAAGATGTGGTGATCTCAAAATCATAACAATGATATTAGGCCAACAATCGAGTTTCACGAGAGAGCCATGCCTCGTTGATCCAGAAAAAATTTTACTACCACCCCCCCACATAAAGCTTGGGCTCATGAAGCAATTTGTCAAGGCATTAGACAAAGATGGACAACGCTATAAGTATATATCCCTTAAATTCCCTAATGTTTTAGACGCTAAATTTAAAGAAGGAGTCTTTGATGGACCACAGATTCGAATATTGACAAGAGATACAAATTTCGTGAGCCACATGACGAAAATTGAAATAAACGCTTGGGAAAGTTTTAAAGAAGTAAACGCAAATTTCCTCGGTAACAAAAAAAAATCCAGACTACGAGAATATTGTTGCGAAAATGATAAGAAACTACAAAAAGTTAGGCTGCTTGATGAATTTAAAACTTTACTTTCTGGATTCCAATCTGTATAAGTTTCCAGAAAATATTGGTGATTTCAGCGAAGAACGTAAGCGTAACCCTTTGCGTCGTTCCTTCGAAGAAAAAAGGACACGTTATAGCAGGAAGAAAATAGACTGAAGTAGGTCTATAAATCAATTTAATTACGATAAAAAGCAAAAATGATCATTTGTACTCAATGTACTATTAAAGAATATGTGCTTTTGATTTCGGACGTTTCCTACCCATTTAGTAGGCCATGCCATGAGTTTAAATTGAGGTACAAAGTTCTAAAATACTTTATGCTTTTCTCCGTATAGGTGTTTGACATTCATCTACTTCTATTTTTTCTTACAGAATCAAGTTCCAGCGGTGAATCTGATCGAGCAATGCTATTGGGCTCTCCCTCACGCTCATCACAGCAAAACCGAGCTTCTTTAGGGTTTTTCAATAAGACTTTATTTGGTAAGTATCTTTTTTTTCAGTAACTCGTTACAGTTATGTTACACAACAACAAAATTTGTCTTATTACATCAAGGTAACTGAAAGAAGTAGCTTCAAAATCACTGAGAGTCAAAATAAACTTTGCCCAAATACTTTAAATTTTTTAAATTCACAAAAAATGGGCCATCTTAAAGTAAAATTACCTAATCTGCATTTAAATATGTGAACAACAATACGTTGGAATATAATAATCACAAAAGCCCTATGATATCATAAAATTCTCTGCAACATGAGGTTCTTTGCTTTCCCCTTTACGGGCTTGAAACTCTTCAAAAAACCCGTTAAAATTTATCTCACCTCCATAAATTTAAGCCTAACTTAATCTATATCAATTGTCAATTATATTTAAAGTTCGAACTGCTTACTCTAGCATACAATCTGCACTGAAAATAAAACATGTAACTGAACTAAACTAATTATCTCTACTGAATTTAAGTTTCTTTTTTTAATTTACTATAAGAGTAACACAAATTCTATGTTTCTTACTCACTCTGACCCCAATATAATTTGTACTAAACTGAACCATTACTCTTTCTTAACCAGCATTGACCAACTCTCCCTCATACTGATCTGTCACTCAGTTTATTGTCTTCAGCCTCTTAATCTGTCAACCTGCCAAGTATACACACTTCTTCCTTCTTTCATTCCTAATTTTGCTCCTTGTTGTCTTTCTTTTTGTCCTCCGGCCAAATCGACTGCATGTTTTCCTCAAACTTATTTGATTTCGATATGGTCTTGCCAACTTGCATCTAAAATCTCTGTCGTGTTCTCTATTCTTTTCAATTTCAGCACCAACCCTTTAACAATTTTCCGAAATCGCTCCAATTTAGCCACTTACTGTGAATGTGCCACTAATCTCCCTACAAAACTAACCACCTCTCAACCCTCTTCATTATCTCCTAGTACTTTCAAGTTCCCTCTCATCGTTGCTCAGGCCTCCTTTTTCATTATCCGCCTTTCTTCTGTAAGCGCTTTTTGGCGGGTTCGACCACGTGCTCTTATTCTCCTTTTCCATTTAGTAGATCACATTTTTCATCTTCATTTCTTCTGTCGTCACTGACCTCACTCCCTCCTTTTACGACTCCGCATCCTTCGCTTTCTCCGCCTAACCTTTAACCTTGAGATTCAGTGCCTAAATGCTCTGCTGCATTTCAGCTATTTCTTCTAATAATTTCTCCCTTTCTATCTTGCTTTCCAGGTTTGCTCGTTCCCTATCCTTATTCTACTCCACACGAATCATCTCCCACCACGCCTCAGTTTCCTTCCTCTCATCTTTTTCCTTACTCGTCACGCTGTTATCACTCGACACTCTTTCTCTCTCGCTCACCGCTAGCTGAGACTTCTCCCTTTAATCACTCCTTCTGCTCTGTCTGTTTTTCCATTTCCGTAATCGAACTAACCCCTCGTTCTAGTTAAAGCCCTCGCTAAGCACGGCTCCAGCGCTTCCGCTCCTTGCCACTGTGGGGAGCGACCAGTATTCGCAATATTCCTTGTCGGCTCTGTATTGTGCGCGCCAGCGCGACGAGTCTCCCGCGTCTCGTTTACAGCGTTTAACGCATTTTACTATTGTACTGCTAGTGGTGTCGTAAAATTGACGTGTAAATGGTTTCTCTCAGCTGAGTGAAATGGCGACGCGGTTGCACTTGAACATGTGCTTCGACCAATAAATAACAAGCTGATCATACAGTCCACCGAGTTTTACCTTCCGATGTGTAAACTAATCTAAGAAAGTTCAAGGGCCTTTCGAATCCATATTTAAACGCCTTTAGCCAAATTATCATACTGGTCACCACTCGACACTTAAGGAGACGCCAACCTATCCATTTCAAAATCCATTACCATCTACGACATCAAAGCGTGCACCATCTTTGTATTACTGTAAAAGTGAGTGGCCAATTTCTCTCGAAGCAGTGCACATAACATAAACCTGAAATTTTGTCCAAAATTAATACCGCGAGAGGAACCACACAAATTCCTTTGCACATGGATACCACTATGCTTACACATGTATACATTAAAAACAGAGAGGCAGCCTTTTTTACGAAGCTCAAGACACACTTTGCGAGCTTTTTTCTGTATTAAAACGTTCGTGGAAAAAACGACTGCTGAAAAAATCAATTATGAAAAAGAGTTACATTCTGAAAAGGAAACATTTTACAATCAGCAGTCGCCATCTTTATGCTGTTACAATTACGTTATTCAAAAACTAAGAGGGCAACAAAATATCGCAATTCTTTTTTAAATTTCGCAACTCCTGTCCTTTGTTCCTACACGTTCTTTTAATCGCACCAGTGTTCAAAGTATGAGGATGGTTTAAATATGATCAATACAAACGCTGTAGATGGCGCGCATGTATTTTTTGAAGGTCGTGGCTCGAGTGACTCGTTTTTTAGTGCGGGAAGGCATTAAAAACAGGGAAATTTTTCTGCGTTTGCGAAGTCAGTTCGGTAGTGAATGCCTGAGTAGGACTGTCGTGCTCAAATGGGCCGAAGCATTCTCGGATGGCCGCAAAACCGTCGAGAATGAGCCGCATCATCATCGACCGCGAACCAGCATGACATCAGACAAAATTCGTTGCGTAGAATAAATGATTTTGGAGGACCGTAGGATGAATGTTCGAGATATTTTGCCTGAACTCGGCATCAGTATTGGCAGTGTAGGGTCTATTATCCACGAACACCTTCAATTTCGCAAAGTAGCGGCGCGATAGGTTCCTAAACTGTTGAAATTTGAGCAAAAATTCACGCGGTTGGAAGTTTGTCGCCGCTTGCTGACGCGATACGAGGCGGAGGGGAATGGTTTTTTAACGCGAATCTTTAATAAAGACGAGACATGGGTACACTATTACACTCCCGAAAGCAAGGTGTCGTCTAAAGAGTGAAGGAAGAAGGACGAAGGGGCGCCAGGGACGTAAGGTTATGTGTACTGTTTTCTACGACTGTCGGGGCGTGCTTTACGTCGATTTCCTGCGCACCCAACGTACGAAACGCTCGGAGGAGCATTCCAGCACAAAGTGCGATTCTTCTCCAGGATAACGCGCGCCCTCATACCGCGCGTCTCACGCTCGATAAAATATCGGGATTCGGGTTGGAGGTACTGAAAAATCCCCCCTATAGTCCAGATTTCTCACCCTGCGACTACCACATGTTTGGTTTACTAAAAGAAGCCCTCGGAGGTCAAAGATTTAACACCGACGACGAGGTAGAGGAGTTCGTGCGCACATGGCTCTCCGAGTATAAAGTCTATAAAGTTTTGTAAATTTTTTCCATAAAAAATAAACGTGTCAGAGTACTTGTCTCGATCATATTTGTACCACCCTTGTATTTAAATTTTTAGGCGAAGTTAAATCCTAACGCGTTGTGAGAATTGCTCACAACTGCACTTGTCAAATACGATTATGAATAATTTCTGCAATTCGCAATAAGACCTATAAATATTAGGTTAATAATTATTTCTTTGTGTGTGCTAAAGTGAATTCTTCGCTGAACAGCATACGTATTTTCTTATTCCAATGTTTACATTTGACCGACTTTCTCTCTTTTGTTTGTGATCGGGACCAGTTTTTCTACTAGTGCTAACACAAACATAATGCAAACATAATGCAAACATAATGAATTTAGCATGATATTTCTTGTAGATAGAGGTTCGGACACATCAATCCTTCCGGTAAAATCTAAGTTCAATAATAAACAACTGAATTACTTTTTTCCCGCAAACAATCAAATCTCGTCATACGGACAGAGTCGATTACTTTTGTACCTCCTGCTTCGCATTATTTTGGTTAGAATTTTTGAGTAACAGCAGTTCCTTACCCTATCATAGGCGCTGACCACCTAGTTTACTATGTTCTTCTCGTCTACTTACGTTACCGCAGACTGATCGCTCCAATGACAAAAATATGCGTGATGACCGAAGATATACGAAAAACCACGTTAATCAATCCATTCAGACTCTTTGAGTACAAAATGATGACGTACGGTCTGCGAAATGCCGCGCAATCCTTCCAAAGATATATATTTCAGGATTTTGACGATTTCAACGTTTCGTTTGCGAACATAGACGACATATTCATTGCGTCATCCGATTTTGAAGAGCATGAACGTCACTTACGCACGGAGAAATTATTTGAGAGAAATGTTCATTCTGACAGACGGAGATAGAATTTCTGTGCAATATCATTATTAACAAGTGCTTTATACCAATCGCCACGTAGCTCATAAACAACCGCCCCTCAATCGATTCCTGGCAAACTCACGAAAGAATAAAAAACGCGTGATTGTGCGGAACTTTAAGTCAAAAGCAGCCTTTGAAAGAAACAAGCACGATGTTTCAAACGCCGCACACGCTTTACACAACGCACTGGAGGTAGAGACATGCTTGGTCACTGATGCTTCCGACATAGGAATTGGAGCACCCCTCTAACTGCTTATAAACGGCGAGTGGCAGCCTGATGTATTCTTTTCCAGAAAATTGAGCAAGGCACAACGTAATTACAGCGGGTATGACACGCAACTCACTTCAGTGTACGAGGCAGTTAAATACTTACGCCATTACCTGGAGGCTCGCCCATCCAAAGTCATGACTGACTATACACCGCTCATCGACGCCTCCTTTCAACGCATCGAAAAAGCTGTACCTCGGCAAAAACGCCCATTTTTATTCATAGCATGACACTTCCAGCGGAAATTCATCTGACAGAACTCGTGGAGGCCCAGGAATCTAAGCCCGAATTAAGGCAGTTCTGCACGCCAACTACATCTTGCTTGAACATTGGAAAGATCATATGTGTCTTGAACAAATAATCGGTATATTGCGCTCTTTCGGGCGATGTGTTTCGTTCCCTCATTCAAACGCCCCTACGGAAAATTATTTTCAACATGTTACACTAACTATCACACCCGAGCGCTAAGTTGATCAGCCGCATAATCTCGCAGAAGTAAGTTTGGCCTTTCGTGCACAGAGATATATCAAAATGGGCGAGAGCTTGCATGGGCTTTCAACGCTCCAAGGTTTAACGCCACACGATTTTTAATATGGCCCAGTTCGTTGTTTCCGATGTACGCATGGACATGGTTAGCCCCCTGCAAGAATTTGACAGTCGCAAATATCAGGTCACCGTAATTCACTGGCTTCAACGATAGCCGGAGGCTATTATTTCTTTTAAAATATGAAGGTCGCCACCGTTTTTAGAGTCTTCTTCGACTTCTGCGTAACCCGGTTTGATTAATTATTTTTTTGGCTAAAAAGGCAAAATTTGAAACTAAGGAAATTATTTTGAGAAAAAAATACGTATTTTAATTAGACACATGAATTTTTATGTAAAATACTTTGTTAAAAATTAATTTTTATGGTGAAAAGTACTTCCTCTTTACTAAAAGCTATACTTTTTTATTAGAAAACTCAACAGGTTTCTTAAAAAAATCGGCTTATTTTTTTTTTAATTTAACTGTTTCGTTTTAAAAATTAAATTCAACTATGTGGTTGAAAAGTCATGTATTTTACTAAAAATTCGTCTTTGTTAGTAAAAAATTCACTTCTTTGTTCTAAAATTTGAATGTCTAACTTCGTGTTAAATCTAATGTTTTTTATTCGGAAAATCAAGCTATATATTTGATCATTAATCACTGACAGGTTTTTCATGGCGCTGATCACAAAACTGAACTGAAAAAATCAAGTTACAAGATTGCGGGCGTTCTTATTAAAAAAGTAGTATTTTTCCTCAAAATCAGAAATGAGTAGGTTTGTAAGGATGTTGATCATAGTAATGAGTTTGAAAAATTGAAATTCAATATGGCATTCTTTAGATTTTTTATGCGCGCTTAGTAGGCCGGAACGCAGGTCTGCGATTAAACTATATCTTGATCATCTAGGGGGCCTTTGTAGTAGGTGCCGCGCAACTTGATAGTAGAAAGTACTTCAGCGTTTAGGCTTAAAACAGGGCTAAACCTGTATGCCAAAGTAATAGAATGCATCCTTAATTAAATCCCGCGTGGCTCTGGATTACTGACCCTATCTAGGGGCGGGTAGTAGGTTACCTTTCTGGTCACCAAATTGGGATCTGTGAGGAAACAAGGAGCGTCCGAATGTGCCCTGAATCAGCCATTCAATGGAAGATAAAAGAATCCCTATTATGCGGAATAATTTGTACCACAGCAAAAGCGATTCAGCGTTTATAGCCAGACCCATTTCAGCGGTGCGAACAGGGCTTATCCTAATCCAAAAGCCCTGGTTACATAGAAAAATAATTAGTGGCTTATGAGGGTGTGGCGCCAAATATAAGGAACCGCATGAAAAAATACTAAGAACATGCACTTCCTTCAAGGGCTTGGATTTGATCTTAGTGCCTGAAGTGTGCTCCATGAATCTCACACGACCTACACAATTCTAGAGTTTTAAATTGTAAATCTCTCAAATTAAAGAAGTTTGAATTAAAAATTCTGATTATTTCAAACTCTTAAATTGCAATTCTTTAAAATGAAGCTAACCCAAAAATGTGTTCCGAATTACATACCTCGTAGTTAAAAATATTGTAATTTTTATTATTCGCATAAGAAATTTCCTACATCTGAACCATTCAGACTTAGAGAATAAACTGTTGATTCTAAAAATCATCCAAAGTTAAGAAGTTGTATTTATCAATCTATAAAATTTAAAAGGTTTATTTTTGCTAGTTCTAAATCAACGATAAGGCAAGATGTGCAGTCACACAACTGTTTAACCTATCAAGTCTATAGAAACAATTCCTTATAATATTAAGGTGATTTTTTAAGAATCAAAGTTCACATATTAATTTGTCTCACTATAAAATGAAGGGATATTCAAAAATGCTGATATTAAATTCAAATTGCATATTTTTATTTACATTTTTTTTCACTGCAGAAACCTGGATCATATGGAGAAAGTACACAACACATCTTCCCATACAATTATATGGAGTTAATCATTTCGCATGTAAGAATGATGAATTTACAAATTTGATTTACTTCATGCCAGAAGGAACCACGTATACTGTCATATTAGACAAGAGTAAAACTAAACTGATTGGAGTACTCCTGCGTTATCAGTTGTGTCCATTCCGTACGCCTGATCCTGAAATCAAGGACCGTTATTTGCCAGTTGAAGTGAAACTAGATAAAGATAAAGCTGAGATTATATTACCAGGGGCAACTCTAGAAAATCTGCTTTTACAATTTTCCGGTGAAAAATCGTTACTGCCATACACGCGTCCGGCCATAATAGCCAAAAAGCCCCCACCGCACTCACTCGGCTCATCAAAGCATCTTTAAACCGTTCTTCGAATGAACCTCTTATCATTCTGAATTTAAAGCAATTTTATATTTTGCAGACACGTCCGGAAGTAAATCAGAAAATATAGCAAAAAAGAGATGCAACTAAATTTTAGGATGTATATAATTTTCCCCACAACATTTTCGGACCAAGATTCCTTATAATATTACATCTTCTCTTCTCCAACCCTTTTTTCATACTTTGGATCCCCTTGCTAGATCTCAAAATAGTTATTAATTGTTCTATAATTGAAGTAATTTTAGTTTAAGTCATTTTAATTTTGCGAGCAGCTTTTTTTCAATACTCATTCCTTCTAACGTTTAGTTACAGTATATCAACAATAACTTTTGTTTGTGTTAGGGCAATTCAATGGCGAAATATGAAGTCTGACACTGCAAAGTAAGTCAGTCTGGAAAGATCATTGGACAATTATACGGGCGGACCAAATTTGTTCCCAAAAACCGGACTATATAACCTCGAAGGATTTTGGTGTCCTAAAAACGAATCCGTGTGCTTCTTTTTATCCTCCACTATCATTTCCGAACATTCTGAACTCATTTTTTTCCGAGATATCGCACACTAAACATTTCAACCCCACAATAAAAAACTAGCAAAGAAAGCGAAAAAACCAATAATTGCATAATGTGACATATCTCAGAGGAGAAAAATCGGTTTCACATTATTAAAAATTTAATTGAAAGATTAAAAGAGGTACTAAGCAAAGGCTTCAGTAGTTACCAAAATTTAGTAATTACCAGAATACCAAAAATATTTGGGGTCACATGATCCGGACTTTGGGGACTAAGAAGATGTTATTTTTTTCGACCTGTGTTATAGATTGTATTCTTGTGTTGAATAAATGATATATTATCATTAAATCCAAAAAAATTATACGAAATCCTTTCCCTTGTAATACAAAATTAAGGACACCACAAAAATTAACGTGTATATTTTACATGGATTTTCGAAAAGAAAAGGAATTATAGTCAGTCAATCATTTTAATCATTTCAATCATTTCAATCCTTAGCTACATTAAGTGTAAATATAACTCCCGAAATCATAGTAGCTATTATTGAATCAAAAGTACATAAATTCACGCCGAAGCGATTGGATGAAACAACGAAAAAGGACGAATTTCCCAAATTAGACGATCTCATAGATATTCTGGATAAAACTGCTGCCTGTTCATTTAAGAATATAACACACGATCCTTTCAAGTAGAAAATTCGGGTAAAAATTTAAACCCTGCTAACAAGCGAAAGTTGAAGCCAAGAGCCATTTTTCGAAAAGGCACACTTTGTTGTAAGCCGTACATGCTTATTGAATGCAGTAAATTTTTTGAATTGAGGGTCAAAGCGAAGCTTAGAAACCATCTCAATCACATGAAATTTCAATCATCACCTCAACTCCTTTCATATCGACGCCATCTTTCCAATTATTGGCGAGTTCGATAGTAGAAACTTCTGACATAAAAACTCCAATCAAAACTCGAGTTTTTTACCTTTGTTGGACTGAAAATTTCTTAAAAATCAGTTTTGTGAAATCATTGCATTTCACTCTACCTAAATGTTGTTTTTCTAATGGTTTGTCTTTATCATCTTGTAACATTAGTAAATGGCAAGGTGATGTCAAATAATTGTTCTTGATGTCACGGATTTACTTCCTTATCAAAGAATACCTCGAGAGAATCGTAAAATTTCTGGAAAGATTCTGCTTACTGACCCAATCTCTCGCGTGCACATTCCCATTAATATGCTTATTGGGGATAAGGTAAACCTATGTTTATTTTCAATCGGCTCAATTAACCTAAAAGTTCGGATTGCCTTCTAACGAAGTTAAAAATAATGATGAAATTCTTTTTCTGCTAAAGGAATTACAGATAAGTCGAATTTTTTTCAAGAAGAGGTCGAGTGTGAAACTCACTTTGTGCTACAGTTAACGCTACGATGAACGACGATTTATCGTAACCATATTCTTTCAAAACTTTCAGCTGTTTTCAATTAAAATTGCCAAAAACTTGAAATTAAAAATAATTACCTTAGACAACTTTTCAAGACTGATGAATGCAGCTAAAACTTAATTCGTTCAATATAATGCAGGTAATTCCCAGTGGTAGTGCAATGTCACTGATGAGATATGTATAATAAATAGAGTCTTGCAAAATTAGAATAAGTATTTTTCATTTGAATTTTTTATCAGTTTCAGTTAAAGGCAGCTAAGATTTGGTTCGTTAAATGAAATAGAGAAAGTCCCAGGCGTGCGTTTGTATAATATTATTATTGAGATAAAAATCTTCACTAAAGTTCTATTGATTTGTCTGTCATGATTATTTTGAATTTAAAATTTGTTGGTTGGTCTGAGTTGCAGCAAGCTGAGACTTGATTTGGTAAATGTATTTTATGAAGTTACTTGTGATTGTGAAATAATACTGCGAAGGTAGATATATCAACTAGAGAAACGGATCAACCTGCCATTCATTTAAAAAGGTATTACATCTTGAAAGCAACTTCAGTCTAGTCTTAAATGCGATATATAAAAGAAAAGACAGTTACGCATATAATCAAGCAAATGCTTTGTCCCTGCGAGGCGTTGGAAATAAGTAGGGGTTTGACCAACGTAATTTCTTTGACCAGGTACAGGAATGCAGTTTAATCCGCACAAAACTTTCAAAATAGGTAGGGGTTTCACCTACACTATTGATGTGACCGACTTCCAGAAGAAGTTGATGGGGGTAGGGGTTTGACCAACATTATTATTTTGAACGGTTAGAGAGGTACCTTTCTGTTACCACGAGACGTTGGAAATGAGTAGGGGGTTGACCAACTTTACTTTTGTCACCGGTAACATGACTTCCTGCCCTTCCCCTACGAGATGTTTGAAATTGATAAGAGTTTAACTAACGTTATTTCTGTAATCGTTCACAGGGGTGCCTTCCCGCCCCCACAGGAAATTGAGAAGGGTAGAGGCTTTACCAACGTTATTTCGCTGACCAGTCATGTGGTGCCTTTCCGCCCCCCCCCCGCCTTACGGGATATTTGAAAGGAGTAGAGGCTTAACCCATGTAATTTATGTGGTCAGTTAGAGGAGAGCATTTTCATATTCATGAAACTTTTGAAAATGGTAGGGATTTTACCTACTCTATTTCTGTGACTAAACACAGGAGTTCCTCCCTGCCCCCAAAAGAGACTGATAAGAGCAGGGGTTTGACAATCATTATTTCTTAAACCGGTCATAGGGGTGCCTTTCTGTCCCCAAGAGAAAATGATAGGGGTAGGGATTTGACCATAGTTGTTTCTTTGACCGGCCACGGGGTTTCTTCCAGCCTCAAACGATATATTACGAAAGGGGCAGGGATTTGGCCAATATTTTAGTGAACGTTTTCCCACAAGAATTTGATAGAGGTAGGGATTTGACCAACGTTATTTTTATGAAAAGTGACGGGAGTACCTTCCAGCCACTTACACGAGTGGTGCAGAAGGTGTAGGGGTTTGACTAAAATTATTTATATACCGGTCACAGAGATTCATTCTCGCATGCGAGATTTATGAAATGGATTCTTATATGTTATTTTTTGCTGGTCATAGCGTTGTCTTCCCATCCACCACATAACGATGGAATTGAGTAGGCATTACCCGAACGTTATTTCAGTAACTGTTCAAGGGGTTGCCTTTCCGCCCCCACCAGATGTTCAAAAGAGGTAGGGGTTTGACCCAAATTATTTCTATGACTAGTCACAGAGGTTTCTTCCTCCCCGTACAAAAAGTTCATAGGGGTGGGGGTTTGAACAAAGTTTTTAATGTCACCAGAGAAGGGGGTGCCTTCCTGCTCCCGCAAGATGTTCGAATACGGTAGGGGTTTGATGAACATCGTTTTTGTGAACAATCGCACGAGAGCCCAAATGCGACCATCAGACGTTGGAAGTGAGAAGAGGCTCGACCAATGTTATTTCTAAAATCTATCACAGGGATGCCTTCCTGGCCCCACGAGAAGTAGATAGGGGTAGGTATTCAACCAACGTTATTCCGCTAACAGGTTACATGAGTCGCTCCTGTACCCACGAGACGTTGACAATCAGTACGGGTCCGACCAACGTTATTTTTGTTACCGGTCACATGAGTTTTTTCTCGCGCCTTATGAGACAATGGGTTTTCCTATCGCTATTTTTGTGACCGCTCATAAGAGTTCCTTCCCGCCCCGACGAGACGTTGGAAATGAGTACGGGTTCGAACAAACTTATTTCCGTGACCGGTCACAGGAATGCCTTTCTGATCTCACAAGAAATTGATACGGGCAGGGGTTTGACCATCGTTATTTATGTAACTCGTCACAGGAGTGCCTTTCTGCCCCCACGAAAAGTTCCTTCTCGTCCGCTACAAGGTGTTCGAAATGGATAGGGGTTCGAGCAACGTTATATTTGTGACCAATCGCAAGAGTGCATTTTCAACCTTAAGAAACTTTTAAAAATGGTAGGTGTTTCACGTACACTGTTTCTGTGACTGCACACAGAGGTGCCTTTCTGCCCATAAAAGAAGTTCAAAGGGTAGAAGTTTGACCTAAGTTATGTATCTGGCTAGTCACAGGGGGTCTGGTGGCCCCTAAAAGAAGTAGACAGGGATAGGGATTGGACCAACGTTGTTTCTTTGACTGTCACTACACTAGATATTTAAAAAGGGTAGGGGTTAAACCAAAATTATTCATATGACCAGTCACAGGGCTGCCTTCCTGCCCCCACAAGACGTTCAAAATGAACACGGGTTCGATCAACGTTATTTTTGTAATCAGTCACAGGAGTTCTTTTCCGTCCGCTACAAGACATTGGAAATAGTTTGACCAATGTTATTTTTGTGGCCTCTCACAGGAGTTCCTTTCCACCCACTACGAGATACTAAGAATAGATAAGGGTTTGACTAAAGATATTTCTCTGGCCGGTCACCATAAGTAATGCTTATCTCCTCATGAGTTTTCATAACGTGAAAACAAAAGTTTTCAAAATAATATTTCAGTAGTTTGAAAACCAAAACCTCATTATTTTTAATTCGAGTCAAAGACAAACAGTTTCATTAAATTTTTTATGAGACAAACATAAAATTTTGTATGACATCATGCTTTAATATCCAATAAAATTGTCCACAATTATCAATTATCTACAATACTAAACTTTAAATTCATCCTAAACAGCAGGACGATAGCCAAGATTTATTTTTAAGCAGATAATGAAGTTTTTATTTTAAACCGCTATGAAAAAAACATATATTTTAAGAATTAAAATTTTTTTCATTTTATAAAATCAACTTTATATGCATTGTATGTAAAATGCATATAAAGTCTAAATTATAGTTGGCACAGGAAAAGAGTTAATTTTTCAAATATGGAAGAGCACTTCGTAACAAAAATATCAATTTTCACCCAAGAACTAAATATTTAGATTTGAAGATCAAAAAAATAATTTTCAAAGAGAAGAGTTTTACAAAAAATTTAATAAAACTAAGGAAATAAAAAATAATCTTAAGTCTTAAAATGTTTTTGTTGTTGTTGCATTTTAGTTCAAACTAAAAACTTAACGGCTGTATTTAAAAACGGATCTTGGCGATCGTGAAGCTTTTAAGGATGAATTTGAAGTTTACTTTGAAGTATAATTGATAATTATCAATATTTTTATCGAATATTAAAGGATGATAATATGGAAAATTTTTATTTTTAAATCATAAAAATTGTGATTTAACTCTCTGTCTTTAAAGTTCTATTGTAGGAAGGAGAATAAACAGAGATAGCGTAATTTCGAACAATTTTTATTATCTTATCAATACTGAGGGTTTGAAGAAATCTCCTTCCAAAAACCAAATAATTAATTTTTAGACTACTGATATTTTTGGGATTTCTCAACTATTTTTTACCATAATTAAAAATAATGGGGTTTAAGTTTCCAACTTACCGAAATATAATTTCAAAATAATTTTTTATGGTTTTAAATTTGATTTGCAAAATTTTGAACTCAATGTCTTATTCAGTAATGGCATTATTAGTAAAGATTTGTAGATTAGTAAAATCTTAATAAGACGATCATACTTAAAATTAAAGATAATTTATTATTAAAAAAATATATAATATTGTATTTTCATTTCAAAATATTTGTGAGATATATATTTAGATTTAGATTAGATTCAGAATTTAGATTCTCCCCTACAAAAAAAATCTTTCACAGAAAGTTTTTCAACTTGTTTTATAGAGAAAAAACAGAAAGGCATAGGTTTTTTGGTTCCTTTGCGATAACTTGATTACAATTTATTTTTAAATATTTATATGACCTTCGTTTCAGACCTATAGCTCGCATTTATTGGTCTTTCTTAGATATCGAAAAGGAATACTAATTCTTAAGCTTCTGAGTTGAAAAGATTGGGAGATTTTTGCAAAACCTTACTCTTTTTATTTAGTTTCGCGAGAAAAATATTATGTTACTTTCTTTAGTAATATTTAAGCCTATTCTTTTGATAAACAGAAGATTTTATGTCGAACGTATAATTCATAATTTTACAATTCATTACAATTTCCATAGTCTTCCAATTGTTAAATTTTATACTATATAGGCACATTGCACAATTTCTTTTTCATCAAATGATTAGACGCCATTTCATTTTTTAACAATGAGTAAGATTTCCAATCTGCAGTAATTAATGTTGGTACTGAGAGCATGTTGCTTGACGGAAATAAGAGAATTTTATGGAGGTTGGAATCCAGGAAGTCAGCAAGAATGTGTGGGATCAGTTAGAGTCTAAAAGAGTTAATGTTTAACGCGGGGGTAAAATAGGTAAAATAGGGAAAGTGACGTTAGGTTGACAAGGATTCAGGCGAAGTTGTGGACAAGAGTTTTGGATTTTTAAACTGGTCGGGGTTGGTGCTAACATGGTCAAGGTATTTTAAAGGAGAGAAAAGGGTGTCTGCAAGGGCTGATAAGTTTAAAAGGAAATAAAGAAAAAGTATAGGATGATAGGAGGTAGCAGACTTCTGAGACATCTGTCGGTTGCAGTTGGTGTTGTATGGTGAGATCCCCGTTCCGATGAAAGAGCAGGGAGTGACGGTTCGAGAGGGGGTTATCAAGAGGTCTTTTGTGACGTAGACGAAGAGGGATATTTTCGCACACCACTGCGGGGAGCAACCTCTGGAACGGGTTCGAGCCGCGTCAATAGAACGGGGAAAATGTTATACTGGGAGAATGGAACAAGTAAAAAGGAGACAAGATCTCTTGTTGCAGAAAAGAAAAAGATGTAATTAATAGAGCCCATAGAACGGCGCGGTAAAATGTTCTTTTAAGAGAAGCAGATGGACACGTAGGTTGCTACTCCAAAATATAGACGATAATTTGGGAAAATAGGCACTGAAGATGCTTATAGTGGAGATTAAAGGATTTTGAGAATACTTTAGGAGAACTAAACAGTGGATAGAAGCTGTCAGGGAGGATCTTAGGATTAGAGAATTTAAATAGGAAACGCAAATAAATGATCTGCGGGAGAAAGTAGAGGGGTTATAGAAAGTCGTGGTTTCGATAAGGAAGAAAAAATAAGTTGAAGAGAGAGCGTGGGAACGAAAATGAGGAGGTAGAAAAAAGGAGGACTTGCTTACAATTCCATTTTTTTACAGAATTTTCTTACAACTACCTTTCGAACATTAACATTTATCCACACACTATTTTTAAGCTGCTCGCTTTTATAGCCTAGCCTTCCTCGCTAGCCTAATACGTACCTACTATTTATAATATTCACCATTTTCTGTCACCTACTTCCTAACCTCTTTACAATCCGCAGTGGGCCAGGCGACCCGGTTCCGTGGCTAAGAGTCGGAAAACCCATTAAAATATACAAAATGAATTGCAAGGTCACTCATATATGGTTTTGGAGGGTGTTGATTCCGAATCTGATATCAAAATTTCAAAAAATAAAATAGCGGATCTAATATGACAGACGAGTATTTCAAAAAATTAATGAATCTACTTGAAACGTGGTATTCGGGGTTTTTGAGGGCGCTAACATTGAATCAAAAGTCAGAATTTGAAAAAATGGCGGATCCAATATGGCGAAAGAGTATTTCCAAAAATTATTGTATCTACTTGAAACGTGGTCCCTACGGGGTTTCTAGGGCGCTGATTACGAATCTAGAGTTAGAATTTAAAAAACTAAAGAAACATTTAGCAGATGCAACACCGAGGACGAAAATATTGAAAAGTATTTGAATAATGATCTACGTAAAATTGAACACTTATTTACAAGGGTTTTTAAATTTTTATTTGTTTTTAATTTCATTTTATTATGCTTATGCTTTTTTCATTTATTTTTTTATTTTAATTTTTAACTGTCAGAACTGTAGTAGTTAGGGTGCTTTTTTTGTAAATTTCCCTAGACTCTCGCGTTAAAATCCTTCATCATCATCCGGTAATTTTATATCGGCTAAAGTATCAAATGTTCGATGGATACCCGGTAAATCATCGTTTTCGTTCTGACTTTCTACGGCAGAGTGACACAATTCGTCCTCTTGCGAAATCTTAAGTAAATCTCTTACCTCCAGAGTAAAGTTTAACACATTATTTTATATTTCAAGATTGAAGATTAAGAAAGCATATTATTGGATCCGAGCTATCCATAGTTCTGTAAAACATATCTTCTATGTTTGCTTTGAGCATGAAAGTTCTGCTGTGAGACAACATGTCATTTTTATTTCTAGACTCGGGAGCTTCCTTAGCAAGCATACCCATTGGAAGAACACTTGTTCTTATCACATCAGCACCATGCATACGAATTTTATGCAGTGTCCATGTCATAGGAAGCCATTTGCAGTTCTAACTGTAGAGTTCTGCAGTCGCATTGCACAATATTTCGAGTTTCATTGGGTCAATTGTAAGATGACAAGAATGTGCCAGAAAAATCGTTTTTAAATTACAAAGTAACTCGGGATCGAGGTTAAGATATTCCGCAAGAATTTCTTGCTTATCAAAAGCCTTTCGTGCTGTATTGTCATCATTAGTGGTACCAGAACCTTCTGGTTTTGGCTTGTCCACTATTATTTCTAACTTTTCCCAAAGCCAACTTTGTATTTGCTTTTTTTCTTTGTGCACATTCTTCTTTATGTTTAACACTTCTCATTTGCCAAACTTTGATGTTAGCTATGTAAGAAATATGCAAACATGTTAGCGTCAGTCACCTGACGCTAACCCAATCGAAAACGTGTGGGCCTTCGTCAAGCTGAAGCTTCGTGGAAGAAAGATACACACATTGAAGCAGCTGTGTCTACAAATTCGTCGGATTTGGAGGTCTCTGCCGAGAGAGTACGCGGAAAAACTCGTCGAAAGCATGCCTTCGAGGTGCCAGGTCATCATCGACTCCGGCGGTGATTGGACAAAATACTAACAGAAAATCATTTTGCTCGACACCTTGACAAATGTAATTCCATGTAGAAACATGCGTTTAAATAAAATATTTTACCAAAAAAGTTACCCACGCTTTAACTTGACAGACTGTAACAATATGCAATACCTTACCATCTATGAAGGTAAGAAATAAAGAAAAATGGATACGAATAAAATGATCATCATCCAATTTCACTTCAAGAACTTGTAGTTTGTCGATTTTATCCTAAACATTCTATTTTTGCTTGAAAACATCTGCTGATTCTTTAGTGTATTATATAATAAAAGGACGATAAGATCTTGACGATTGTGATGCTTTGCTATTCCTTAGTATGGTACTATTTGCGGTTAAAAATCGCAATGGAATACATAACTGTGGTAACAAATAAATTATGATCGCTCTGCGGAATGTTTTCTTCCACTAAACTGCATTCTTCTTTAGCAGCTCTAATATCATTATATGTAGGCCAAATATCTGCTCTACATGATTTGGATTCCAAACGTATATTTTGATAGACTTCCTTCGAAAGCGAATTTTCAAACAAAAACGTTCAAGCTTTTTGTGCAGTTTTGTTTCTTAGTGAAATGGATGGTTCATTTAATAATTTCCGAATATTGCTTGGGGGCTTCTGAATTTTCTAAAATATTATCGCAGATAGAATACAAATTCCTATTTACATATTGTTTAGTTGCGTAACGACAAGCCATAATTAATCTTAGGGTATTATGTTTCAACTCAGCACTGATTTTAGAAACTTTTCGACGTTTTGAACGATGAAATTTTTTAGCAAAATTAAGCGATGGGCGGACGAAGTGTGAAGAGGAAGCAGAATCTTGTACTGAAATAAAAGAAACAGAAAATTTTGAATTTAAGCATTCAGCATTCTTAAATTCAAATCTTGCTGAAAATCTTCGCGCTGCTTGAAATTTTGTATCACGTTTAGATTTAAAAACTCGTATTTTCTTTATTAAATATTGAAAAACAAGTGAAAAACACAGGGAAATATTAGACGTGCGCGTGCGTGCGTATGTGGCAGCTCGCTACAGACAGGTCAGTTATTGGTGTTCGGGCGCTGACCCCATTAACTTGAGATTATTATATTATTTATGAAAAGGGGCAAAATGGAACACCCCTACCGTCAAGCATACATCATAGTGAACACATTGGTATTTAAAATTGCTTGATACCCCAATTATCACTGATTACAATGACCTGATTGTTTTGTACGAATTTGAAAGTTTGAAAATTGGACTTTTAGCCACGGAACCGGGTCGCCTGGCCCACTGTGCAATCTTTGCTTCTTCATTCCTCCTCCTGCTTCCTTCTCTTCTTCTCCATCTTACTTAACACACCTTCACCCATGCTATTGCCCTTTTGTCCCCCCTTTTGTGTAACAACACTTCCATGCTTATCTCACTCCTGTCCACCTTTTCACACTCCAACTAGTGCTCCACTTTTGCATCCCGCTTGTAGCACAAATCACACAACTTCTTCTTTCTAGAAATCTAGGACCTATTATAATTCTTCATGCATCCGAATTTTATTTTCGCTTTAAGTTTCTGATTTCCTTGCTCTCCTTTTTGTACAAATATTTCGCTCTCTTCCTTGGCATAATCCACAAATAGTGTGGATTTTCTATTTTATACTGCCGCAAATTCTCTCCGTCATGAACTTCGAACTTCAACCTATCCTTAACCCCTATTATAATTCCCCCGCTAGCCCTACCTTTCTTCCTCAGCGTAGCCGTCTCCTGGAGCCTCCACCTATAACCCACTGGCAACTTTGACAATAGTCTCTCACATTCCCTTGTCTCTACCCATGTCTCGAATAATCCTACAATGTCAAATTCCTGGACATACCTTCAAAAATCCTCACCTTTTTCATTCACTTCTTCAACGTTGCAGTACAGCACCTTCACTAAACTGCTACCATGTTTTATCTGCACCTTCCAACTTCCTACGAAAAAAGTCCTCCTGCATCACCTTCAAGACCTCGCTCTCCTCGTTCCACATCCACATTTTTCATCTATTCTAATTTGCCTATACCCCACCTTTGCCGTTCTCCATTAACTCTTTCCAGCCCTCCAACTCCGCGACTAACACTCTTTCCCCCTTTTTCCCTCTATCCTAACTTTGTATACTTTCCTCTTAGGATCCACCCCTACCCTTATTCTGTGTAAAAGCTCTTACACACCCTCTCTTTCATTCCCGCTCCTAAACTTCAACCTTCTTACCACAATATTATTTCTCCTTTTTACCTTCTCTTTTTTCTCTAACCTCACCCCCATTGCCATTTTCGTTTCTACGCTCTAAAAATTTCTCTTCTATTATGTGCTCTACCTCCTCCTAAATCCTATTTTTATCGTCCACTTCTCTGCCATCTACTTTCATATCTGACCTCCCTTTATAGTTCTTAGCCTTTTTTACGTTATTTCCTTACACATTATAATTTTTTCTTCCACCTGTTTCTCTAAAACTTCTTTCACCATCCCTGCCGGCACAATGACTCTTCTTCTCTTTCTCTCTCTCTAACCCTTCTACTTTCTCCATCAGCTTTTTAGTCTCCGTTTTTTATTAAGCTTCTCTAATCCTGATTTTCAGCCCGATAGCTTCCATATGCTGCTTGGCTCACTGTACGTCTTGTCTCAGCACTCTAAGCTCACCTATTAGCATCCCCAGTGCCTCCTTTTCCGGCTTGACCACGGTCTATGCGTTGCTACCAGCAGTGGTATGGGGAAGTATCCCTCCGCTTCTTCGTCACTACCAGCACTCTGGCTAACCCCGTCTAACTCTGTCATGCCCTGGTCTTTTATCGTTGACAAAGCCTTCTCCATGCAGCACTTCTGCAATCGACATCCGCTAACCATCCGAGAAGCACCCTCGACCCGCTCGAAAGTCAAAAACTCCTATCCAAAACTTTACATGTATTCTTGTAAACATAACCTTACTTTCTCTATTTCACCAAACCCTATCTCACATCCACGCTAAAGACTAATCTTTTTATTCGATAATTATCATCACACAATCAATATGAAGAATGTGGTAATTGTAAAGGAATTTAAATAATGAATTACACATTTAATTTAAAGTGTTTTATTTATTGAATTAATAGGCTCAAAAATTTCCAAAGAAAGTAACATACTATTTTTTTCGTGATATAAATTTAAAAAAGAGGCAAGCTGGTTTGCGAAAATATTAAAATCTTTTTAATTCAGAAGCTTAAGAATTCGTATTACTTTTTCGATTCTCAATGAGTTTCGGGCGTTTTTGAAAAAAATCACTGGCGGCACTGAAACTTGTAGATTATCTGAATAGAGTATCATGAACTCCATAAATCAAATATGGAATAATACTTTTGATTACGAGGACTTTAATAGTTTTATAGAAACAAGGGGTTTAGGACTTCAATCAAGAGAAAATAGCAAGAAAAGTACAGACTATAAAAATGGCTTGTCATAGCCGATGCAGATGCGCATGCGCGAGAAGTTTCGAAACAGCTCTTCGACGATTTTGGTTAAAAAACAACAACGCGCAGGTGATGGGATTCAAGTCGAGCACATTTGATGTTGCAAGAGTTCTTAAATTTCCGAGAATTTAAGTTCAGATTATATAACCGATAATATTACCGAATTGAATGTACTTATTGAGTAACATTTTATTTTAATCGTAGCTTTAGGCTCAAAAATTTATTTTATTTCTAAATTTCAACTAAATTCTTTTTTTTTAATAGCATGCTGAAAAGGTGATGCACGTTTTGTGCACATTTTAAAAAGATAAGATTTCAAATACATATTTTATAAATATATATTTTGTTTAGAAAATCGTTCCAAGTTGAGGAAAAATTCCATTTTCTATAAACTAACATAAATTCGAAAATTCTCATAAATTCTGAGATAATTTATTTCTCTGTTTCATTCTCATTCTCGTTACCATTCTTGAATCAATATAACCGACTTAGAACTCTAGTTACGCAAAATCGGTTTAACATAAACTATTATTGGTTTGAATCACGAAAATTGCTCATAAAAATAAAAATGATCGTTTCCATGATGTGATTAAGTAGATTGGAAAAATACCGGCAATAAGAAATTTGTTGGTAATTTGAAAAATTAGACCCCATTATTTTAAATTCAAGGTAAAAGAAAAAGATGCTAATTATTTCGTTTTTGGAAAGATATTTCTCCAAATTCTTAGTATTAATAAGATAATCCAAATTACTCGCATTTCTCCACTATCTTCGTTTATTATAAAACATTGAAGTTTTCCAGGCCAACATGCTTTGATATCCAATTCAAATGTTGCTACTTCTCAATTATCTTTGGTAATAAACTCAAAATTCTTCATAAAAAGCTAAACGATAGCCAAGATATATTTTTAAATGAAAAAAAATTTATTTTAAACTACTATGAAAATATAAATTTTTTTAAAGAATGAAAATGTTTTTTTATTTTCTTATATTTTCTATTTATTTAGCAAAAAGTTAAACATAGGAATATTTTATTGAAAATTCGTAGTTTTTTAAAAACTCGAGTTTTCTTCTTTTTGAAAATTAACTTTATATGCGTTGTATATACAATTAATATAAAATAAAATTATAGTTGAGAGAACAAAATAGTACATTTTTAGAATACGGAAGACCAATTTGTAATAAAAATATCATTTTTCAACGAACAACTGAATAGTTATATTTGTAGAAGAAAAAGTTAATTCTCAAAGAGAACAAAAATCCAGTTTAAACAAAACTACGAATTTTTAAAAAAATATTTCAATTTTTAAACTTTCTGTGAAATAAATAAAAGAAAATAAAAATTAATTTTAATTCTTGAAACATTTTTTTTAAAGCAGTTTAAAATAAAAACTCTGTTGTCCGCTTTAAAAATAGATCTTGGCGCTCGTTCAGCTTTTTCGGATGAGTTTAAAGTTTATTATTGTAGATAATTGATAAGTATGAACAATATTATTGGATATTAAAGCGTGATGCCATGGCAAATTTTAATGTTTGTCTGATAAAAATTGTAATAAAACTCTTTGTCTTTGACGTTCTATCATAGGAAGGGGAATAAGCAAAGACGAAATAATTTCGAGCCAGCTTTATTATCTTAGCAATACTAAGGGTTTGGAGAAATCTTCTTCTGAGAATGAAATAATTAATTTTGAGGATTTAAATACTTTTGTAATTTTACCACTCTTTTTTTTGTACTCGAATTCAAAACAATGGGCTTTAGGTTTCCAACTTACAAAAATATTATTTCCAAAATTTTTTGTATGACATAAAAACTTATAAGCAGATAAACATTCCTTATAGTATTAAATTTAATTTCATAAATGTATTTCCATATGTTTTAAAAAGGTTCGAGAGATTTGCAAAAATTTGTAAGGATTTAAAATACTTCAGCAAATTTTAAAAGACTACTAGGGATTTCATAAAATTTCAGCGGATTTCTATTATGTTTAAGGATTGTAAAATCTCTCAAAATTCTAAAGGCATTTTTTTCTTTCACCTTATTTCTATAAATTAAATCTTATTTTCCCTATTTCTATTAAATTCCTCTAAATTATTTCCTATTTGACTGATATCAAAGCAAATTTCTGATTATTCTTTGAATTTTTTCGAATTTAACTTAAATTGCTTTGAAGTCTTATAAATTTATCTTGAATTCCTTGAAATTTACTAAGAATGGTTTTTTTAAATTTTTTATGACAATTCGAGCACTTACAAAGTTGAAATATTTCATTGTTCATTTGAGGTCAGGAAAATGTTCTTTTTCCTAAAAATGTGATTTTTTAATTTTTTTCGTAAACCATCTATGATATGGCAATGAACAAGATACATGTTTCATAGAAGATAGATATCTTTTCAATCAAAGAACAAGTACAAAATAAACATTGACAACAAATTTGATGTTTGGTTTTTTAGAAAATTTATTTTTTTTGTTTCAGAGAAACCACTCATTAATAGTTATATAGCTTCGAAAAAAAATTATCGTTTTCAAAAACGATTTATCCCAATTGCGCAGTTCCACAGCATCTTGTTTTTTAATTTACAGCCACGTCCTGCCCGAGACCAGGAGTGTAACAAAGTTTAATTGTAATTAATATTAGGACAAATGAGATAACAATGTAAATATAAATGCGCCAAAAATGTTAACTATTCATCATTCCAGTAAAATTTGGTTGACTATTCATCTTCTCAAATTTCTGCATTTCTGCGTTCATTTATTTGACGAAAATGTGGAAAGAGGCTGCTATTCTCAGTTTCATTTTCGCAGTTCTAACTGAGTTTGTTGGTGAGTTGAATTTAAAGAATATAAAGTAGAACATTCGAAATCATAATTTATTATTGAATTATTAATACATCAAGTGATAAGAAAAACCTTTTGCAATGTTTTGTTCAGTTAGATTTTTTTCGCTCGAAAACTGAGCTGGTTATATTTCAAACATACAAATACCATCATTTTCTTAATTGTTTTCCACAAAAAGAAAGATTTATCACATTTTTTGGTTCACTCCTAATTTATCCTGACTTGGAACAGGGAATTTTTTAATATAAATATCTTTAGAGAGCTTAACATCTCCTATATGAAACCTTTAAGGGTTGTACAAGCTCGGTTGCCCACAAGCCAGCGTAGCGGCGCTGTGCGTCTGGATAGAACCCATGGGGAACATTTCTTGTGGACGAACACAATGGACCGAAGCAGCTACACTACGCCCCGACTTGCCGTCAAAAATCACAAAGGACTGTACACGCTCGGTTGTCCGCACGCTAGCTTATCAGCGTTTTGCGATTACCTCTGTACAGAAACCATGGGCAACAGTGCTTGTGAACACGCTGGACAAACGAAGCTACGCTAC
>NC_046657.1:24735414-24743268 GCF_010883055.1 Belonocnema kinseyi | reverse complement strand
GTTTACCTCTGTATAGAAACCATGGGAAATAGTGCTCTTGGACACGCTGGACAAACGCAGCTACGCTACGCCCTGATTTGCCATCGAAAATCACGAAGGACTTTACACGCTTGGTTGTTCGTACGCTAGCTTACCAGCGTTTTGCGACTGCGTATGGATAGAAACCATGGGAAACAGTGTTTGTGGGCACACTGGACCAACGCAGTTACGCTACTTCTTGATTTGCCGTCAAAAACCGTGGGATGTGCCTGCATCTTGTTTTACTGCGTCTATTATCAATCCTGTCTTCTGATGAGCTTTGCAGATTTAAGACTTCGCCTTCTTTTGAAAATCTTTATATACATCTGTATCTTTTCGCCATTTCTTAAAATCGAGTAGATAGGCTGTACGGAAAATATTTTCCATAAAGTGAATCATAGCATGTAGTGCATTAATCAATGCTGAACTCTGATATTTTCTTTTAAAAGGAAGGATTAAATCATGATTTAATTTTTTTAACCTTTCCTAATTTTTTATCGTTTAAATTAAATTCACCTTTTAAATGCTGCTCCAAATCTTTCACATTTTGATCGAAATTGAATGTAAAAATCGGAAATGTTGTTTATTGTAGTATGTTCAAAATTAGCAAGGCGTTTAAATCCAGCACTTGACTCTGAACTTTCGTGAAGCATTATGTACTCTAATTACCATTGTAAAAGAAAAAAGGAATTAATTTGATGCCTTGCAGCTCTTTCGTATTTACAAGCCCCATTTTTACAACATTTATCGGTTGATTTATTTTTTTATTTTTTGTTAAGTAAACTTTGACAAAAGAAAAACGGATGTGTAATAAAAAACGAAGCAGAGTAGTTGTAGCAAAATTCTGTTTGAAAAATCTAAACTAAATTACATTTACATTTGAAATTAAAAAGTGACTTCGAAAATAAGAAGTATTCGATTATTTTTGTTAAATTCTACATTAATGCTCTCAACTGAAGATTTGAAACAGATGCACTAATTAAAAACCAATTTGAATAAAATCACAAATACTTATTTTTATTTATCGAATATCGAGAGATATCGTTGGAGCCTGATGTGTTGAATGATGCAAAATATACTGTCTCTTATTTTCAGTTTGGCAACTCCAAAAGCTTTGACCAAATAGTAGAATTTTTAAGCAACAGAGATGAATTCAGAATAAAAATACAATAACCTTTGTTTGAAAATTTAATTATTTTATTGAAAATTATACTATTTTGCTAGTCATATTTTTTGGGAAAAGTTAATTATTTATAATGAAAAAGTCAACTTTTTTTTGGATCAGAACTAATATCTTTCGGTTAAAAATTCTACTATTTGGTTATAAATTTAATTATTTTGCTTAAAATGTAATCTGTCCTTTTGGATTAATAATTAATTTGAAAGTTAATTTTGTACTTAATTTTTATTCTGATGTTTTCGTAATATTTTCGTAATATTTATTCTAATATTTCGTTGGACGTTAATTATTTTATTGGAAAATGGAACTATTATCAGGATGGCCCCACCCGACAGAAATAGAGAATAAACGAGTTGAACTGCATAATTTCTAAGTCAAATCGCTATTAATTAAACAATTTTATTTTGATTCAAGATTCAAAATTGAACATTTTCAAGTTAAAATTTCGAAAATAGGATAATGTCACTTCATTCAAAATGGAATGCTTTAAAATTCATTTTCTTAGAAATTAGATACTTTAAATTCAGAAGAATTAAAATTGTATTCTTCATAATTAAAATCGTTCAAAATTAAATAATTGAAAGTGTAAAACTTTTGAATTTGATTAATGTAAAATTTAAAGCAATTAAAATTTGACAATCTGAAATTAAAAACAAAAATGATTTTTTTACGGCCAAGGCTTCGAAAAATTCCAGAATATTAAATTCGTATAACATAAAAAAATTTTATTTGACATTGAAGATAAGAGAAATTTATCTAAACTCAAAAAATGAACTGAACTCTTCTAAAAAAAACTTTCAAAATAAATTGTGATATTACAACTTTTTTATTCTAACACTCTTTACAATTTCCATTTCTTGAAGTAAATGTAAATCGTTTAAAAAGTAATAACTTTTAAATTGCTAATTATACTTTCTAAAATGCAACAAATCAAATTTTAAGTGTAAAATTAAAACCTATGAAAGTATCCATTTCACATAGTTTAATATTTCCCTTTATTTATTCTAAACTCAGTTTTGAACGTTTTAATTTCAAATATTCCTTAAAATCATTATTCAATCATGAAATTTTCCAATAAATTTTTTTCATTTTAAAATTATTTATTTGTTCAATTCTTCAACTAAAAATAAAAAAATTGCAAGACCTTACATTGAAAAAAGAAAAAAAAATACAAAACTAGATTGCTATCATTCCAATTTTTGATATGTACAATTTCCAACATTTTTAATATTGTAATTTGAAACAATGTTGTGAAATTTCAAATTCGAAACCTACAAAAACAGAATAATTAAATTTTTAACCAAAAGAGATGAAAATGGAACCAACAATATAATAGTAAACTTTAAAACAAAAAAATTAACTTTCAAACATCAAAGATAAATTTTCAATCAAAAGATGAGTCTTCTAACGCAAGATTAATTTTTAATCTAAAAGGACGGATTTTCTATACAAAAAGAAGGATTTAAAAGAAAACAGTTGAATCTTCTACCAAAAAAAAAAAAATTGATCAAAGTGGTTGAATTTTCAACAGTACAATTAAACTGTTAACTAAATATCAAAATATTTAGCAATATAATTAACAACTTTTTTAATGAAAATGGTTTATTTTAACCAAAAAGATATGACCCTTTAGCAAAATAGCACATTTTTCATGAAAATAATGAAATTTTCAACCAAAAGAGATTAATTTTGAAAGAATGATATAATTTTAAACTTTTAAAATAAAAAAATCAGCTTTCAATAAAAAATATAATTTTTAAACAAAAAATGTTGTATTTTTGACCAAACAAAGATAACTTTTTAAGAGAATAGTTCAATTTTCAACAAAAAAGTGTAATTTTTAATTAAAAGAAAATAATTTTGAACCAAAAATATAATAGTTAATTGTTCAAATAAAAATAATTAACTTTCAACCAAAAAAAATATTACTTTTTGACAAAATAGATAAACTTACAATACAATAATTAAATTTTTGACCAAAAAGCTGACTTTTGATCAAAGTAGTTACATTTTAAACAAAATAATTAAATTTATAACCAAATATTAGAATTTTCAGCCAAAAGAGATTAGTTCTCAACCAAAAATAAAATAGTTGACTTTTCCATTGAAAATAATTCACTTTACCCAAAAAAGATGGCTAGCAAAATAGTATAATTTTCAATAAAATAATTAAATTTTTCAACAAAAGCTGTTGGAGTTGCCAAACTGAAAATAAGAGACATCATATTTTGCATCGTTCAACACAGCAGGTTCGAACGAGATCTCTCGATATTCGATTCACAAAAATGAGTATTTGTGATTTCTGTAAAATTTGTTTTTAATTGGTACGTCTGGTTCAAAAATAATCAAGTACCTCTTATTTTTGAAGCCACTTTTTAATTTCAAATACAAATGTAATTTAGTATAGAGTTTTCGAATAAAATTTTGTTACAACTACCGTGTTTCGTTTTTTATAACGGATACGTTTTTCTTTAGTCAACGTTTTCTTAATGAAAGCTAAAAAATAAATCAACAAAAAAATGTTGTAAAAATGGGGCTGTCAATTATAAAAAAACTCTTAAACACTTATAAAAAACAATGCAAAACGTTGCCTTTTTAAACAGTCTCATGATTTGTTTATAAAAAAAATCTCACGAGATGTTCCAGTACTTGACTCTTCTCCTAACCCAAATTTTGCACCCAACGGCTCAATTGCTTAAAATTATTTAGTACTTATATCTATTATTATAACAAAATCTCAGAATTAGAAAAAGAAACAAATAGAGCAAACAAATAGAATGTAATGCAGTAAAAAATCAAACTGTGAAAAGAAACCTCTTAGTCTAATGCCACGTGCCACTGCCTAAATTTGACATTTTTAATCTCATTTGTTTATAAATATTCATATTGTTACATTTTACCAAATATTATTAAAGATATACCATTTTCAAGAATATCTTCACCCATTCCGGCCACCAAAGAAAATACAAATTAGATAAAACCTTAAGTTTAAACATTTTGTTACAAGAATTATTAATAATAATGGTTTTGTTGTTAAGATGTCAAACTGAATTGTTCTACTGTTTTTTTTTCTACAAAATTGATTTTTAAACTTAAAATTGAACTATTTCATTTACTGTTGAAATTTTTTTGCATGAAAATTCAACTATTTGGTTAAAAATTCTTGTAATAAGAAGCTTTGATTTTTAGTAGAAGATTTGTTTTTTTCGTACAAACTTTTTACTAATATTTACAATCATTTATTTGGTTGAAAATAAAACTACTTTTTTAAATTGAAATTTTACATTTTTAATAAAAATTAATATTTTCGAGTAGCAAATACGACTATTTTGTATAAATTTCGCCATTATTCGTAAACGTGTATGTGAAAAGATTTATCAGACTTCCAAAATAGGCAAAAACATCATTAAGATTCGTATGAAAATTGTAAATGGTTTTTTATCTTAAAAAATTAATATAAAGAGATTTCTCAGTAAAATTTTATTTGTTTTTTTCTCAGAAATTTTTTGTTAAAGAATGCGTAAAAAGAGTTTAACACAACACCAAATTTGGAAGAAAATGTAAAAATTGAACAATTATTACTTTAGAAAAAACTCTATAAAGTTTAAAAGATTTTTAGAGGTTTTGAAGTGATTCAAAAATAATTTAGAATAATTCGAAAAGTTTAGTGAGAAAATGTATATTTGTGAAGATCTTTAAATAAGATTTTGATGTTCTCAATTGATTTTGTAAGATAATAAAAATGTCTACTTACAATTCCTGTAAAATTTTTTAATGATTTTTCTTTTTAAAAAATGATGAAGAATATTTAAAAAGATTTCAAAAGAAACTTTGATGTTTAAATAACAATTCAACTATAATTAATTTGCAACTACTTAAAATAAAAAGAATTTACCTTCTAACTTAGAAGTTTTTAAATTAAAAAATGGTACTTTGCATTATTTTTCTTACAAATACTGCTGAAATTTACACACCCGAAAATTTCAAACCATTTTTATTCGAAATTTTAAATTTTATGTCTTCCAAAACGTATAAAAATTTGGATTTTCACGACCGCCGGCATGAGCGTCACACAAAGCGTGGATGTTGGACAGTCGGATTGACGCTTCTTTGACTGCGTGTGTGTGTGTGTGTGTCAGTCTGACACAATGTGAGTCATACCTGTTTGGGAGACAAATCTCTGATTGATTTTCGTGCTAACTAAAGACAAAAAAAAACAGTTTTTTTTCAAAACGACCCCTTTTTTTCATTTAATTTTTTTTTATTTCGTTTTGATTTTCATCGGGCTAAGGGGTCACATGCCAAAGCTTGAGGTTGCTCGTTTACTGATTCTTTTTTTCATTTTAGCCATGATTAGGACATATTCAAGCGCTCAAAACTTGCTCCTTTAATCAGTTCTAAAGTTTCAGCGTGTGCAACAAGGAAACGGTTTGTTAGATGAAAATTTTACTCCGCAGGGTTTTTGGGGGGTTATTCAACTGTAAAATGCACACTCAATATCAGTCATTTAATAAAGAATTAAAATTTAGCCTTTAATATTCTGAAAAACCATAAATGTATCTTTTTTCTGTTTTTTCACATTTGTAACACGAATAAAAAGAAATTCTTTTATTTAAGATCGTGACAGAATATTGTAGAAGCTTTATTCTAGTTTTCAGAATTGCCCTTAAATTTTTTGTGCGGCCATTGATTGCTGAGATATCGTCGATCAAAGAAAAAAGGGTACTTTTTGATTTAAAGTTCGATATCTCAGTGAAAAATGGTCGTACTGAGGTTTTAAAGAACAAAAATGGAAGCTGAATAAAGCAGCTATCCGGCCCATAAAATAGCTAAGTTGGGCAGACAAAATTTTCAAGCTCGTGGATTTGAAAATAGCAAAAAAAAATTGCTGCGTCAGACTTTAGTGCATCCTGAACCGTATGCAAAAGACTTTTCTCCTGGGACCACTTGATTTGGTCTACCAAAAAGTTTCTTATAACATGATACAAAGATTAGTAGCTCTAAAAAAGTATCCAGAGGTGAAAATTCTGAAACAAGGAACAAGGAAAAGTGTGGTACGCTGTCATCTCGCATAAAATTCCCAGTCTTTCTTACCTTTTAAGATAGAGGGACAAATTGGCACAAAAAACCATATAAGACAGACACCAAATTTGTAATTTAAAAAAAAAACATTTTACAAAAAATCGCTTTATTCCAGCAAGTAAAATTGCCTTTAGATAATCTGGTTTAAATATTACATCAAGCAATGCGTCATCGTAGAGGTATTTAAGATCTGACAAAAACGCGAGTCCTTTTATTGGCATACAGTTTTTAAAAGTTTTATTGGCTTGAATTATAGATGATAATTATATAAATACTATGCCGCAAAAATTTCGGAATTCTGCCATCATTTTCCTAAGACATTCACCCATTTCTGTTTGTTTTTACAGAATTAAGTACGAGCAGTGGATCAAATCGGGAAACGCCATCCCGCTCTCCCTCAGTTGCGCAGCAATCTGACCCACGTACTTTAGGCTTTATAGATAGAGAGTTGTTTGGTAAGTGTCTTTTTTCATGCGTGATCAGTTACATTTTTTAATAAAAATTTTAATTGATATTTAAATTCTTATTGAATAACAAATAAAACTGATCAAATATTTTAGTTTAAAGTTCTGCATGAAATCAAGATTTGGAAATAATGCGATTCTATTTTGTAAATAAATGTTTCCTTTACTGAAATAACTGATGAAGTGAAAGCAGATGATTAATCGATTGTGATACAAAAACTAATCTTCATACAAATGATAACAGGCAGCGGTCTATAAAGAAATAAAAAATAAATATGTAAATTTGAATGGCAAGTATATTATATTTAATGTTTAAATTATCGGTCGATAAAATGTTTAAAAAAATTTAAATTAACATAAAAATTCAGAATCGCGTAGAATTAGACAATCATAAAATCGTGAGCTGAATTTGAAACAACGTGGAACGCTACACAGCAAGTCGCGCCAGTGGAGAAAGGCCTTACTAGTTCGGCTTCCTGATCGCTGTTATTAATTCCTCACGTGGCTCATTTTTCGGCTCTCATTTGCGAGAAAGAAAATTCCTTCCAGGAAGGTTGCATCATACGAGGGTGGATCAAATATAAACCGGAATTTTACAAATACTTTTTTTAGCCAATCGCAAGCACTCTCACAGTGTAGGTTCTTGTAATGTAGTGTATTAGGAATGGGTAAAACGCTTGGTGAGCTGTTTGACTCAGACAATTCGTCAGTATAGCTATGAGTGAGCAACAGGTTCCAGCGTCCGTTGCACAGCGGGTTATAATAAAGTTTTTAACTAAAGAAGGCGTTAAACCGTGCGAAATTTTGACTCGATTCAAGGATCAGTATGGGGCTGATACTCTGTCTAAAACTCAAGTGTTTGATTGGGCCAAAAAGTTTAAGAGTGGACGAGAAAGTGTGGAAAATGTGAGTCATAATCGACGTCAAGAGCAAGTGTCTCTAGCGATAAAATTGGTGCAGTTCGTGACCTTATTGAAAGTGACAGGCGGTTCACTATTCATGAAATCCCTTTACAGGTGGGCATTAGCTATGGAAGCGCTCAAACAATCATTAAAAATCATCTTGGTTTCAAAAAAATCTGTGCCCGATGGGTCCCGAAGTTATTGAACG
>NC_046657.1:24732715-24735314 GCF_010883055.1 Belonocnema kinseyi | reverse complement strand
TTCCAAACCGCTGAAAAAAATGTGTAGAGCGTGAAGGAGACTATGTAGAAAAATAATCAATAGTATTTTTGTATTGTTTTATAAATAAATAAATATTAAAAAGGAATTCCGGTTAATATTTGATTCACCCTCGTATTATAAAACTCGTAGCATCAAATTCGCTGCTTACACTTATGAATCAGGCTTTGTAATAACTGGAGACAAAAGATACAGACAGGTGATTTATGCAAACGGTAGACACAAAAGGTTGATACAGAAGCCACGATGAAAATAGTTTTAGCCGCGAACATGCGAGAATACGTTCACTTTACTCCTGTACCTTTTATTCTTTTCTTCTCCCTTCTTAGCCAATCTTCTATCATTTCTTCTCTCTTAGTCCAATCTTCTTCCATTCAAATCCCGAATCTCTTCAGATTGCCCCTTGTTTGCCATATATCTGCCTTCTCCTCAACTGCTTTTAATTTCCGCGTCATCCCTCCATCAATTTTCCACAATTTCTTCACTTTTGTCACCTGCCGTTATGTGGCAAGAATCAAAAGTTGCGCAACCGAGGCGTTTAGAAACTTGCGAGCGAAGCGACACGCACGCGAAAAGAATGTCCCTGCGCAGCAAGCGGATTCTCTTTTCTCTAAGAGTTCAACAAAGTGATAATTTTTTTTCAAGTTTTTCATTTTTATTCTAGAATTATCCATAAATCATTACAACATAATCTATTGTACATAAAAACATGAAAGTGTCAAAGCAATGAACATTGACAAACAGTTTTGACAACATGAAACTTGTCTCACGCAGACAGCAAATTCTCTATTATTTTTGCCGCAAACATTTAGGCCTTGCTCTAAATAAGTAACTCATTATAATAACTTTTAGAATAAGCAAAAAGCTGAAAAAGCAAAAGAGGAAATTTATTATGAGACTGCCTTATACAGATAGGTGGCGTGGGTTGTTCCCCTATCGAGTTTCAATAAACGAGACTTTTACGTTTCAAAGTAGTTTCAATAAATATGGTTTGACTGCATTTAAAAATTCTCAAAATAAATTAATATATCCTTAGATCCGAACTCTTGAAGTTTAAGTTAGTGATTTGTTTTAGAGTAAAAAATTGTGGATATTATTTCCACTCCTTCGCTTGGAATTTAAAATATATTTATTTGTTCAAACAACATAAACTTTTTTGAGAATGTATATGAATCTCTATTTTCATATTTTTATTTACATTCTTTCTTTTTACAGAAAAAAATTCTTGTTTTCCATGCCGACAGAAGTCCACAAGATATCCTCCCATAGAACTTTATGGAAATCTGTATTTTGAATGTAAGAATGGTGCAGATACAACTACGATTCACAGCATGGAAAAAGGCATATTTTATCATGTACTACTGGATAGGAGTAAAAAAATAATCTTAGGAGTGATCCAGAATTATCAGTTGTGTCTATTCCGGATTCCTAATGATAGATACAGGAATCAATATGATCGAGTTGAAGTGCACATATCTGGAAATGAAGGCGTAATTATTCCAGGAAAAAGTCTAAATAATGCGCTTAGACAGTTTGTCGGCAAAAATTCGTTAATACCATACATCCGTGATGCGAAAGTATCCGAAGATCCCTCGCAGCCCTCACAGTCCTCGCCGAGCCCATTGCCTTACTTATTGTCCCGTTGGATTTCCTCACCGGACTCATCGCCTCACGTATTGCGCCCTTATGATTCCTCACCGGGCCCATATCGGTCCTCACCGAGCCCATAGCAGTCCTTACCAGACCTATCGCAGAATCTTTAAGACGTCTTGCAAATGTACCACCATGCTCTGTTGAATTTAGAGTATTATTATATTTTGCTGACAGATTCTGGAAAAAATCAGAAAATTAAGCACAAAAAATAAGATGCACGAAATATTTGAGGACGTCCACTAATTTTTCCTGGCCAAATTCCCGAACTGCGATCCTGCACTTTCTGTTATTTTTACCCAAAACGTTCTCTATCTTAACTCGGTTTCCAATCTGGATCTCCCAACTCTTGTACATCTTCTCTTTCACAACTCTTTTTAAAATACAGCCAACACGTGTCATGCAGGATCTTTATGTACCATATTTCTTACTGTAAATATACATTCGTTTTTAAGTTTATTTATAGTATGTTGACAATAATCTTGGGTTTCATTATTATCACTTGATGTTAAAGGACGAGGTCGAAAACTGCAAAAAGTGAGTCAGTTATTCGACGATTATAGATTGAATTCTTCTTTTTCGTAATAATAGATTTTATGCTTTCACGATGATTCATTTTGATAAAAAGAGATATTTCGGGTTTCACTCGTGTAAAAAACTACGAATTGTTTGCCGACGTTTCGTGAACATTGCAGTTCACATCTTCAGGGCTGACCTGAAACTGAGGAATCAGGTCATGGTGTTCTTAGGTATACTTTCTACGATGCCTGTGATTGGCCAGGGCGCCCTACCGTGGGGACTGGTCGAACTTCATTGACCAATCAAGTCATTTTTAAAAAAATCCGGGAGAACGGAAAGCCAAATCGGATTGGTATTATATCCATTGTCCCTATTGATGTTATTAGGGTGTTTTAAGATTTCGATTGCTTCT
>NC_046657.1:24692805-24732615 GCF_010883055.1 Belonocnema kinseyi | reverse complement strand
TTATTTAGTAGTTGTCCTATTTTCGCAGGTGGTTTAAATATGGTTTGGATGTTGTGTTTGATGAGAATTCTTCCTATTTGTTCTGTGACACCTTGGATGTAGGGTAGAGTGGTGGTCATTGTTTTCTCTCTTTCTTTCGTATGTTGTCTTGACTTGCTTTTTTGAGTGTGTTTTCTTATTGATTTATCAATTTGTTTGTTTGTGTAATCGTTCTGTATTAGCATTTGTTTAACGTTTTGTAATTCCTTTTGTAAGTTATCTTTGTCTGCTATGGAGACAGCTCTGTATACAAGGGAGTTGATGACCAATTGTTTTTGAGATGGGTGATGGTGGGAGGAGGCATGTAAGTATCTGTTTGTATGCGTGGGTTTTCTGTAAATTTCATGTCCTAATGTGTTATCAGATTTTTTGTAAACTAATACGTCCACGAAAGGCAATTTTCCGTTTTGTTCTATTTCCATGGTGAACTGGATATTAGGATATAATTGATTGATAAAATCAAAAAACTTATTTAGTTTATCTCCTCCATGTCGCCAGATGACAAATGTGTCATCAACGTAACGGAACCAGAATTCTGGCTTAAGTTTGGCTTGGTTAAAGATTTTAGTTTCTAGATGTTCCATAAAAACATTGGCTATTACAGGTGAGATAGGGGATCCCATTGCTGCCCTTGAGGTTTGTTCTTAGAATTGGTTATTGAAAGAGAAGTAAGTATTATTGAGACATTGTTCTATCAAAAGTATAAGCTCGGAAGGGAAGTTTGTGAAAGATTTAATAATATTAATTGTATCTGAGATTGGCACTTTTGTAAAAAGAGATACTATGTCGAAACTCACTATGATGTCTTGGGGTTGAATGTGAATCTGTTGTATCTTTTTAATAAAGTCAAATGAGTTTTGGACGTGAGTGATGGAGTTTCCTGTAGAAGGATTTAGTTTTGCAGCGAGAAAACGTGCTAGGTTGTAAGTTGGTGACTTTATTGCGCTGACGATCGTTCTGAGTGGAATGTTTTCCTTGTGGATTTTTGGGAGCCCGTAAAGTTTTGGAGAGATGGGATTGGTAGAAATTAAGTTGGATATTGTTTGTCTGTCAAGTTTAGAGTCTTTGAGAAGAGTCTTTGTTTTACTGACTATTGTTTTTGTGGGGTCCTTTTTAAGTTTTTTGTATATATCGTCAATTAGAAGGTCCATGATTTTGTTGTTATAGTCTTCTTTATTCATTATTACTGTCTTTTTCGTGTTGAATCTTTTTCGTGTTGAATAAATCTAATATTATTATCAAATACAGAAAGATTATATAAGGCTTTTCCTAGAAAGGAGAAATTAAGGATAGCACAAACAGTAACGTGCATATTTCACATGGTTCTTTTGAACTCAACTTTAATATACCATTTTTTATTTAGAAAAATTTTAGAATTGAATTTTCTTTATTTCAAAAAAGGCTCGATACTTTTTTTCCTAATATATTTAAAAATGTTATAAAATATCTAAAAGTTATTAACAATAAACCAAAATTTTCCAAAAAATGCGCAGTTTTCAATTTATCCAACTCTCTTATTGTATATGATACTCTTTTACTCATTTTTTAATGCAAAATAACTTTTCTTAAATAATAATTTAAAATATGTGAAAAAGCGAAGTAAGTTTCATTTATTTAACGAAGCATTTAATACTTTGTGTCTTTAAATATTTAAAACTCTTGAAAACGACCCAAAGGTAATAAATAATAAAGAAAAGTTGCAAGTACAAAAATGCTTTAATAACATCAATGACAAAACATAATGTTCTGCTATACGAAAATTTTCATAAACCGCACAGTTTTCAATTTATCGAATTCTTTTATCATATCTTTTCTAAAAAATATTTGAATATGGAATTGCTTTCCTAAAAAAACAATTTAAAATATGCAAAAAATAATTGATCTTCACTTATTTTACAAAGGGCTCAATACTTTTTTCTTTGCAAATTTAATCCGTTTAAAAATTATCTGAAGCATATAAAAATAAAGAACTTTTAAGTTGAAAAACGCTTCAATAACCTCAGTGACAAATAAATAATTTCTGATTTTTAAAAACCTATGTAAAACGCACAGTTTTCGATTGATGAAATTCTTTTATAATACTTTCTAACTCGGTTTTTAATTTGGAATAACAATTCCTAAAAAATAATTGAAATTGTGTAGAAGAAATTGATCGCTTGTTATAATATCACCTATTTAAAAAAGTGCTCGATATTTTATTTTAATTCTAAATATAAAATACTACTTTTTTCCTAAATATTTTCCTTTAAAAACGCATTAGATTTTTTTAAATTTTCGAGAAAATGTAATAATTGTATTTTAAAGAATTTTTCGAATCTTATAACTTTGTTTTATGCTTTCATATATTTATTTTTTATTATTTACATAATAAAAAAGAATTATGCAAGTATATGGGTGATTGATAAAGTGCTAAACATTTGTAGTCCAGGACATTTTCTATGATTAATGAATTCTTTGACTGAAAAATATAAATTTTATTAAGTTTTTATAAATATACATACAAATAAAACTCACATTAAATTTTCTACAATTCTTGACATGTTGAAATGAAATTTTCTATGATCATTGAATTCGTTCACTGAAAAACTTAATTCTGTTAATTTTATTTTGAAAAAACCTAAATTTGTACTTAATTATGTGAAATAGCATCATTATATGCGCGCTACAGTACCCGGGTAGCATTGCATTGCCAATTAATAACATAAAAATATAAGATAAGATATTAACTATTTCAGATAGCAAGTAAGAATATAAAATTGAAAATTATTTTAAAAATTCCTGCCTAATAAAGGAATTTGTTTTTCATTAAGGAAAAATTAATTCTTTGAATTCGGCTAAATTAACATTTTATTTTAAAGTTAAAAAGTCTGTTCCTAAAACTTATTTAGTTTAAATAAGTATAACACATGATCATTTTATTTTTTCAAAACTATTTTTTTTCTTACTAATAACTATTATGAATCTGACCATTTTTGTGATTTTCAAACTGCTATTATCGAACACGAAAATTGTGTGTTAACAAAATACAACTATGTCTTACAAATCTAATTTAAATTAAATAAGGTTCACATATAATCAAATTTTTAACTTTTTAAAAATTAATTTTTATCTAGCCGAATCCAAAAAAGTAATATTTCCTTATTGAATAAAGAATTTCTGCACTTAACAGGAATATTTATCGTTCTTTTTAAGTTCAGATGATTTTTTGTTTCCTTAAACACTACACAAAAATAATGTCAGGGTGGCCGTTTTAATCGAGAAATAAAATTTTCCGTCATTTTCCGATTCACAAAAATGATTCAAGGTTAAAAAATTCGAAATTTTTTAATTTTGAGTAGATTAATACATACAAATAATAATCGAAAAAAATGATAGACGCAGTAAATTTATAACATTTTAATAATTTTAGGAGTGTAATGACTTTTGAGTCTTGCATAATTATTTCAAAGTTAAAAACACTTTTTGCAAATCTATTTAAATATTTTATTTCTTAACACTGAAAACTTACCGATGCAATAAACTTATAATTTTTGAATAGTTTTTATGAGTGATTTGATTTGCGTGTAAGCATAAAGTTAGTAGTTTGTTAAAGTTGCAAATTCCTATCTACATTTGCATAAATAAAATTGATTATGTGCACCAATGTTTTGAATTTTATAAATATTATTGAATTTCAAAATAATTGTTAGCGGCGAAGAGAACCAACTTCACAACATGTCTACTTGTCGATTATTATATTTAATAAGATACTTGTATAGTAAGAGGTAAATTAATTTAGACCAATATTTTAATTTTCATGGTATGTGTGCGATGTCTATCGTATCAAGTCCACAGTTCTTATGTTGAAAAAACTGATGTGATTCAACCTTGATAACATACGTATCTTCGAAGTAAATATGACATTCGTTTCAAATTAATAATTATTTGAAGGGAAATATTCAAGCATTATTCTCAGAGAAATTATTTCTTGGCTGAATACATTCATTTCCTCGTCTCAAGAACATAAACAATGTTTCAATTAAAATAGTAGTCAAAATAATTTTATGAATTAATTTTGATTAAGAAATATTTTGTTAGAATTTTAGTTACTTATCATGAGAATATAATATTCCTAATTCAATATTTTATTAAACTTGTCGAAAATAAGTATATGGAACAAATTAACATAATAGTTTTTTGCTTAGAGTAAATATATTCTTGATTCAAGTAGTTGTCCTGATTCTATTATTCTGTTAATTCTAGAAAATCGGTCCCTTATAAAAAGAAAATACTTGCTTCTTTCAAGTAAAATCAGACAAGCAAACTAGCCTACTTGATTCAATGAAAAGTGCAATATTCAAGAAAAAGAATGTTATAGAAAATTGATAAATTTGGCGAACGAATGACAACACTTTTAATCTTTAGCTACACTGGGTGTAAATTTATTGCAGAAGTTAAGTAACCTTAAGATCTCTTATATTGAAGCCATCTTTTTAGTTAATGGTGAGTGCGATAGTTGAAACTTTTGGTATAAAAAAGGCTTCCAATCCAAGCTTAGGTTTTTCTTTAAGTTTGTGCGACTGCAAATTTTGTAACAATCAGTATTGTTAAATAATTGTATGTTACTCTATCTAAATGTTCTTTTTCTGATGGGGTCCTGTATCATCTTGCGATAATAGTAAATCGAATGTTTTCTATTACGTGTAAATCAATTTACAATGAGTATGGATGCTTAATCTTTCTCAAAACTAAAACAATGTTTATGAATTTATGAATTTTTTAGGTAGGGGCAGCCGTTTTGTGAAGATGACTTGTATGCTTTTTTTCCATTTGGAATTTTTCGACAGTGTTCTGTGAACCCCGCGAAGCTATTGACTTTTTTAAAAATATTTAGTCATCATACTTATTTTGTATTTTTTTCTTTCTGTTTTTTTGTAAGGGTTAGGGTTGATGCTTCAAAATCATTTTTCAGTGTTTTGGGAGCACAAAGCACCTCCAAATTCGTATTTGCTCACAGTTAGCCTTGGTATGCACATATTTTTCATTCTCATACTCTTGAGTTGTACAATTGTTTGTAGTGGAGGTGCTGACATTCAGCAACTTTATTTTGATGGTAGCTTTTAGGATTTAATAGTTGTTTTAAAAAATTTAATTTCACATTTCCAGAACATCTAGCCACGCGCATAAAAAAGGTGTACAATCAAAAACAACAATATCCTTTAGAGATTTCTTAATAAGGATATCAGGCTGCTTATTGTAAAATTCTTGTCAAAGATTGAAGAGTCGAATTATTGTAACTTTTTTGTTTTAGTGAAACAATTGTATTAGTTTCTCATTCACTGATGCTATGCCCAATCTCATTTATTGTATAATTAAATTGTATTGTAATACATTAGAAGTAATTAATTAAATAATAATAATGGATTGATACGTTTTTTTAAAAGTACAATTTTAAACCTTGATTTCCGACCATTTGCTTCTCCCAGCACAAGTAGTATTGTCAGGTATTAAAATAAGTGTATTCTACTTAAAATTTTTTAATCAACTTTAGTTTAAGGCAGCTGATATTTGGTGCTTTATATATAAATTTCCAGTCAGGTGCTTTTCCGATTAAGCTATTAGAGGAATCAAAATATGAACTCATGATTCAAGAAAATAACGCTAATTTTTAGCTAGGTGTTAATGCTACAAGTAATTATTTTTAAATGAATCTGCTATATCATCAGATATGGTACCTTACCGACCGTAGACAACCGTTCAAACCATGAAGGCAGAAAATCTAAACAATATCGATCAAGTTAAGAATCTTAAGTGACAGAAAATGCTTAACGTCTAATCAGACTAGATGGAAAATAGTATTTCAAATTGAAATTAAAATTATTTTTTGAAAAAAAGATCCTACCCATTCTTCACTCCATTAGGAAACGAACCACAAGACTTCTGATTTCCGGCCAGGTGCTTTTCCAATTAAGCTATTAGAGGGATCAGAATAAGAACTCTCAATTCAAGAAAATAACGCTAATTTTTAGCTAGGTGTTCATGGTACAAGTAACTTCCAATGGAGTGAAAAAGGAGTAGGAATTTTTTTCCAGAAATAATTTTAATTTCAATTTGAAATATTATTTTCCATCTAGTCTGATTAGACGTTAAGCATTTTCTTTCATTGAAGATTCTTAACTTGATCGATATTGTGTAGATTTTCTGCCTTCATGGTTTGGAAGGTTGTCTACGGTCGGTAAAGTACCATCTCTAATGATATAACAGATTCGTTTAAAATAATTATTTGTACCATTAACACTTAGCTAAAAATTAGCGTTATTTTCTTGAATTAAGAGTTCTTATTCTGATCCCTCTAATAACTTAATTGGAAAAGCACCTGATCGGAAATCGGAAGTTTTTTGGTTCGTTTCCCAATGGAGTGTAGACGGAGCAGGACCTTTTTTCAAGAAATAATTTTAATTTCAATAAAAAAATTCATAGTTTAGGCTTTCATTGTCCGAAAATAATCTTTTTTCTTTCTTAGTACCTGTAAACTATACTAGTGGTAATGCTTAGTGATAAAAATTCGTAATTCGACATTATTTGTTAATGTTATTAAGAAATTTTATTAACAAATGCATAGTTTGGCAATTTTTAAAGAGAAATTAATCATTTCTCTCTCTAATTGTCTTTAAATTTGGTAAGTAGTGATGGTTAGTGACTAAAAATTGTCCATTGATAGTATTTGTTTATTTTTTAAACAAATTTAATAAACAAATGCATAGCTTGACCATTTTATAAAATGAAGTAACGTTTTTATTTACAAACGCTTCAAAATTATATAAATTTTCAGATAAAGATAATATTTAATATAATAAAAATAATATAATATAATAAAAGATAAAGATAATATTTATTTGATAATATTTAATTATTTTATTAACAAATATTTGAATAAATGCATATTTTGTCCATTCTTTGAGAGAAATTACACGCTTTTCTTTCTTATTGACTTCAAATTATACAAGTGATAATGTTTAGTGCCGTAGACTACTCGCTCGATAAAATTTGATTATTCTATAAGTAAATTTTAGGAATAAATGCACAGTTCGGGCATTCGTAGACCTGTAGTACACTTTTTTCTTTCTTATCACCCAAAAATTATATTAGGGTTGATGTTAATTGATGCATTTATTTATATTTCCACAAATTTATGGAAATTTTTGGTCATTTATGGTAATTTAATAAGTAAATATATTAACTTACAATAAATTATCCAAATTCCATTTTTGAAATTTCAATAAATTTCTGGAAATTTATGCAATTTCTTGGCAATTTAATAGAAGAAATTTTTGGTCATTAATGTTCATTCTGAAGCCAAATATGTTAACTGACCATAAATAACCCAAAATTCAATTTTAAACATTTTGATAAATTTCTGGCAGTATATGCAATTTTTTGGTAATTTATGGTAATACTACAGATAATTTATTGTAACTTACCATGAATTTCCTACAATTTAATTTTAAAGTGTTCATAAATTTATGGTAATTTACTAAAGTGCTCAGTCATTTATGATAATTATATAGGTAAATATGGTAAGTTACCATAAATTACCCAAAATTCAATTAAAATACTTTTAATAAATTTCCGGAAATTTATAGAAATTATCGTTTATTTATGGTAATATTACAGGTGACGTGTGGTAACTTGCCATAAATTTTCCAAGATTTAATATAAAGATGTTTAGAAATTTCCTGAAATTTATGGAAATTTTCAGGCATTTATGGTAATTTTACAGGTAAATATAGTGGCATACCATACATTAACCATAATTAAATTTTAGATATTTTGATACATCTCCAAAAATTTTTGCAATTTTTTTATAATTCCTGCGAATATTACACGTAATTTTTGGTAATTTACAGTAATTAAAATAAATAAAAATTACTACTGTGAAAAAATATTTTTTCGATGCTAAGAAATAGGATTTGAAAAAATAAATGTTTTTGGTTCAAACAATTTTTTTCAGTGTCTAAATTAATATTAATAAATTTATTTAGAGTTCCTTTGCATTGGATATTTAAATAATAATATTTATAATACATTACATTCATAACAAGCTTAAATATGAGAAATGTTTACTTTTAAGCAATATCCAATTCAAATGGATGAGTTTCCTTTTTTAACAAAATAATTTAATTTTAACAATTTCTACAAAACTGTTAAATGTTAAATGCGATCATATAAATACTAATAAAAAATTTAGTTTACAACAAAATATTTGAATTTCTACCTAAGTTTGTATGAATCTTCAAGAAAAAAAAATATTTCAACTTTTCACCGAAGAATTGAATTATATTAATTCAGAAAAGATAAATTCTCAACGTCAAATAAAATAGTTTACTATTAATTTTCAAAAAAGTAGTCGTATCAGAATTAATTATTAATAAAAATATTAATTTTTAACAAAATAAAGTTGGATTTGAAAAGTTATATTTGCAGATTAAAAAGTTATTTCTAAAAGAAAACAAAAAACGAGTTTTCAAGCCAATATTTAAATTTTCAACTTTCCACGAAATAAGAAGAAAAAGAATAAGTAAATAAAACATCATTTTTGTTTTTTCAGTCATTCTCTTTTCATAGTAGTTTGAAATAGAAACTTTATTTTTCAATTTAAAAGCAGATCTTAGCGATCGTCTAATTTTGCGATAAATTTCAAGTTTATTATTAAATACAAATAATATGTATAAACATTTTTATCGTATATTAAAGCGGTAGGTATGGACTATTAACTTTTACGTCTCATAAAACTTGTGATGAAACTGTTTGTCTGTAAAGTTCTTTCGGATGAAGGAAAATAAACAGAGATAGCATAATTAAAAACAATTTTTCTTATCTTATCGGTACTAAAAATTTAGAGAAATCTTCTTTCAAGAACGAAATACTTATTTTTTGACTTCCAATATTTTTGTAGTTATACACGTATCTTTTTTGCTTTTTATTCGAATTAAAAATAATAAAGTTTCAGTTTTTAACCTATCGAAATATTATTTCGAAAATTTCAATTGTAACACTATCAAAACTGACAAGCAGATAAACATTACGTATTGCATTTAATTTAATTTTCAAAATGTTCTACTCTGAGACTTATTTCGTGTGGTCATTAATAGTGAAAATTGATAGATTAGTACAAGTTTAATAATTTAATTTGTCAAAAAAAACTAAAAAATCTTTTACAGTAAGGTTTTCAACTTTTTCTATCATGATAAAATAATCAGACATGCGTTTATTCGTTAATTAGAAAAAAAATTATGGGGCTTTTATTTTTGAGTAAAGGAAAATACATTCGTGAGAAGGGAAAAATATTTTACCTCAAATTTATCCCAATTTAGTTTTTTACATTCTCATCATAGAAAGTATTGTTCAAAAATTTTGATTCTGAGCGCATTCCACAAATTTCATTTTTCGGTCAAACTATGCAAAATAGGCAAAAGATAACTAGAGAAAATTCTACATTTGAAAAATATCTACAAATTTGTCTGAATTCACTTTTTGATAGGATGCGTAGTTTTCACTTTAATTTTGAAAAACATAATTAACAGTCAATCTCTTCGCTGCATGGGCACATTCTCATCACAACTTTTGCCTTCAAATTTCTTTTTCACCTTGTGTGTGGGGTTTCAAAAAATTTAATTTTTTTATGGTTTGAATGCTATTTTTTACGGTCAAAACCAAAAACAGAACTACCAAAAAATATTTCATGAAAAATTAATTCATTCTTACATTCTCATCAGAGAATGTATTAGATTTGTGTAAAATTTGACCCCCCCCCCCAGTTTTTGTCAAATTCCCACGTTTTAAGACCCCCTAAATATGGAAAACGGGTTTTCACGAATGTGTCTGTTTATCTGTATGTCTGTCCGTCTATCTGTCTGTGAACAACATAACTTTAAAAAAATTAATCTATTAGGTTGGCATTTGGTTCACTTTTTTAGTTTTTAACACTTTTTTTTGAAATTCAAAAATTCTCTGTACGGATATTCATTATATTCAGAAAGACAAACAATTTAACCTCATGAATTTTTTTCACAAAAATAAAAATTATCAGAGTTATAGCATTTAAATATTCTAAAGAACACACGAAGCTGAACATTTAAAATCAAATAACGCACGACATAAAAAAGTAAAGAAAGGAAAAATGTTGATTTATGAATTCCCCACAAGATTATCATGACAACTTTTTGAAGTTTCTGAAAATTCATACGTTGAAAGCATAAAAAATATCAAAATATTAAAAATTTCATTTTGTGGTCAAACTCTGCAAGATAAAAAAGGTGAGTAAACATAAATTGTGCATCCAAAAAATATCTACAAATTTGTTTTCAACCACTTTTTGACAGGACACGTAGTTTTCGTTTTATTTACAAAAAAAAATTTTTAATACAAAACTTAAATTTATTGACTAGCTTTTACATTCTCATCAGAGAATGTAAAAATATATATTTTTGGTGTAAAATTTGACCCCTCTAGATTTTGTCAAAAGGTCCACGTTTTGAGATCCCCTGAATCCAAAAAACAGGTTTTTACGAATGTGTCTGTCTGTATGTCTGTCTGTTTCTACAACAACGTTTGAAAAAATTAACTTATTAGATTGGCTATTGGTCCACTCTTTTGGTGCCCTAAATTAAAGGTCAAGTTCGTTTCCCAGCCATTTTGGATACAAATTCAAAAAGTTCGCACTTTTTGAATATTTTTGAGACCACTTCCGTAAAATTCAATATTTTTCTTTGCGAATATTTATAGTATTCAAAAATTCGAACAATTTATCCGGATGGCTTTTTTCATAAAGCCTTAAATCACCACAGTTATAGCATTTACAAAATTCCTAAAAACATTCTGAAATCAGAAACAGGGGTGAGTACCTTTTTTATCACCTTTAGATTACCAATTAAACCATGATAAAATGCAGAAATACATCAAATTTTGTGGCTACTAGATTTCATGGTGTTATTGATCTGACCTTGTTTTGAGATCCAGGAAAGATCTTGGAGATGCATCGGAAATTATTTCTATGAGGAGAAAGAACAATTGATCAGCTGGGGTTTCCTGTGGATGTAATGAATCACAGAAAAAACGAAAGATAAAGTTTACGTCGATTCCAGGTGAGAGTTTCACCGCGACAAAAATTAACCTTACCGGATGAACTTTACATTAATTGAGGATATTTTCCGATTTTTAACCTTGCCAGGATAATCTTTCGCCTTAAAATCGCTCCATTTTTATTCGAGATGTAGCGAGAATTGCGACGCTGGCGCTATCTCTCGTCACTTAACTTTATTAAATTGGAGAGAAATGGGGATTCCCATCTGTCAGTTGTTTTTGCGCTTTTTGGTAAATGGTACTAAATAAGTTCTAATTCGTCTACAATAGTATAATTTGGTTTGGAGGAGATACTATATCTGTAAGAAAAATTCTTTTTCTTTTTTCTGTTGCTAATTCTACATGTTTTAGCGAAATTTGCCCACCTCAGCGTGACGCAGTAGACGAGATCAAAATTATTATCCTAACCTGGGTCAAACTTTCGCCGAAATATATTTAATTTTTAACTGCTGCAAGTCTTAACTACAACAAATTTTAACTTTTTTCTGTATTCTTTTTGATCTGGTGTCCTGATTTCAAACTCGAATTCACTCTTGCTTTGCCGTTTACCCATTGCTAGTTTTTTTCTGTGATATAGCCACATGTGAATCAGGGTGTTTTCTTGACCGGGAAACCGGGAAATGACCGAAAATTTTTTGAGACCGGGAAGAACCGGGAAACAAGAGTCAAATTATTTGTTAACCAGGAATTTTACAAATGCTTCGAAGAAAAATCTATTCGAGTTCGACTTTAACAATGTTTTCAATGCTTTATTTTACAATATTTTCCTTCAAAGATTTTCAAATTCAGATTTTTATTTTTAGGCGTACATTTTTAGTTTAAAGAATTTCAAAATGCAGTCTTGAGGGCATTCTTCAAAAAAAATCATTCAGGTTAAAATTGATTATTTATAGTAGTTATTGAAACTTTTAGTTTTTTCTTCGTCTTTAGGAAAAAGTTACAATTTTTATTTATTCCCGATAACTTTTTCCTGAAGAGAAAGAAAAATATTATCCTTTGAATAACTACTGTGAAATAAAAATTTTTAACCTGAGTTATTTTTTTCTGAAGTGTGCTTAAAAGCCTCCTTCCAGATTTGCAGAAATTAATAATAGATCTTTTTTGGTCGATTTTATCATTAATTTATAGATAGGCAACTTTTGAAATTGGTTGTACGTGGTATACATCCTGAACAGGTTCAGGTTAATCCTGTTCAGGTTAATAGCGCCTGTGTTTGTTATCTACCTAGGTTTAATATTTTTTTAATGGAGAAGCTTCGTTGGTGGAATGGCCTTCTAAGGTTTGAAATTTTAGTAAAAAAGTAGTTTGTAAAACGGATTAGAACCTTGACATAACATCTGAATTGCGCATTTCCATTATATCTTGGTTCTTAAATTACAGCCAAGTCTATTTTACGTCATGCCTGACACCAGGGGTATATCAAGATTCAAGTGTACCTAACATAAAAACAAATAAGATAACGTAAAGTTTATGTACTATAAGAGTAAAAAAAACTATTTATCATTCCTGTTTAATTTAGTTGACTATCCATCTTCTCGAATTTCTGATATTCTGCGTTTGATTTATTTAACGAAAATGTGGACAGTGACTGCTATTTTCTGTTTCAGCTTAGCAGTTATAACTGATTTTGTTGGTGAGTAGAATTTACAAATATAAATTAGAAGATTCAAAACCATTTAAATTAAAATCGAGCTTCTTCTCTCTACGCAAAGTGCCTTGTAAAAATAAAATAATGGGAGCGAATTTAAATGAATACGCTAGAAGCCTTCATGAATCTCGCTTTGCGACAAACAGGAATTGAAGCAGATTGTAAATTCTTAGAAATTTTGAAATAAGTCATTTCATCTTCAAATTCACTATTTGCCTTAATGCGGCGATACATGTTTAGTAGACTTAATTAATTTGAATGCGCTAGAAAGAATTGATTTTAGTTTCAGCAAATTAATTTTCAGGATGGCGACTTGATCGTGTAACCGCGAAAGACTGGGAGAAAATGACCGGGAATTTATTTTAAAACCCTGATTTAAGAAAAACCTTTTCCAATTGCTTGTTGAGTGGAATTTTTTTCGATCACTTATTTATTTAATCTACTTATTTATCCTGATTTAGAACAGGGAATTTTTGAAAATAAATATCTTTTCAAGGTTTCGTAGCCGTTCGGGTTCAAATTACTTCCCTTTGGGTGAAAAAAGGTCGAATGAAAAAAAGTAAAGATAAAACTACAAGAAAGAAATTTCGAGAGATTAATGCACGGAATTGCTTCTTGATTTTTTCACACCTTCAGAGCGAGAACTAAGATCTAGGAATTCTTGCTTTTAAAGCAAAGACCGTTGCTATAAAAGTAAGCAATTAGAACAGGGAATTCTTTCCATGGAACGGAAATTTTGTAACAGAATTATAACTTAAACTGAAAAAAAAGGAATTTATAGGAATCTCCATGTTCCTTGTAAGAATTCGTAACAATTTGAAAGTTTCCTTTTCTAAATTTATGGCTAGCGTTTGTCTGTCTGTCCGGCCGTCCGTCCGTCCACCGTCCGGTCGTAAATACGAAAACTCTCGTAAAAATAAACATATTAAATTAATCTTTGGCATACTTTATTAAGGCTTAAAAGAAAGGAAGTGTTTGTTAAATAGCCATTTTGGATAAAAATTCAAAAAGTGAGCGCATTTTGGAAATTTTGGAGACGACTTTTTTCAGAATTTGAAAAATCTATTTACGGAAATGTATAGCATTCAAAGAAACGAACAATATATCTCTATGATTTTTTTCGATGAATTGAAAAATTCCCAGAGTTTAAGCATTTTCAACATTTTAAAAATAAATCAAAAATGAAAATTTTAAGCCAAACAACGTGCGATATACAAAAAAAGTCTAGAGAAGAAAAGCATTCCTTTTTTAAAACCCTACAAGATTATCCTAATGAATTTTTTGATTTTCCTAGAAAATCAAAAATTTACATTTCGATGGCACAAAAAATAATGAAAAATAAAATTTTTGAACCAAACCAAGCGAAATATGAAAAAAAATCTTAAAGTGAAATTATAGCTTTTAAAAAATTCTAAAAAGTGACTTGACAATTTTTTAATAGGACTCTTAATTTTGTTTTTATTTATTGTAAGGAATATGTAGAGACTTAAAAAATTCGATATTACGCCAAAAGACGCTTCGGAAAGAAATCTAAAAGATTTAAAAGAATACTTGAAAGGATATTTTACTTTATCCATTTTTTGCAGAAAATTCATATTTTTACTTAAAAATTCATCAGTTCGGTTGAAATTTGATTCGTTCAACTAAAAATTAGAGTGTAAATTTTTGGTTGCAAACTAATTTTTTCTTGCTCAAGATTCTAAAATTTAGAGAAAAAAAAATTTTCTAATTGCAAATTCGTCTTTGCGGCTTCAAACGCAAGTGTTCAAGTTAAATGTTTATAATTGTAGTTGACAATTCATCGTTTAAGTTGGAAATAAAATAACTTGGTTAAAAGTTAATGAGTTTTGATGTTTATTAAAAATAAAAAAATATAAATCTTTTGTATTCTTTAGCCTAATATATTCCAATTTTACTTTCGTGTTACTGCCAGTTCTTCCAGCTTCTTGTAAAATCTGAAAAAAAAATTTTTAGAAGTTAAAAACTAATGAAATAGGGGCATCAAGTGGTATTCTTTGCAGATCTCATTTAGGTGTTCCAATTTTTTTTAACTGTTTTATTTTAGCACTGTTTGAAAAAAATGCGAAAACTCTATTTAAAAAAAATTTCCTGCTTACGAAAATCGTAGTGAATATTGGTGCTTTGATTTTAGAATGAAAACAACGAAAATTCCACAAAATGTATCGTTTATCTCGAAAGTACTTAAAAAATTAAAAAAATAATTCCCCAAAAAATTGTGGACTTTCTCGTAATACAAATTTTAGGTTTCAATTTTCAATTTAGGTCAAATTATTTTAAGGAGGCCAACGTAAACAGAAAGTCCTCTTTTTATTGTAAAATGAATTTTTGTATTAGCCTTGACGATCTGGCAGATTTCTTCATGTTTTGGTCACAAGCAAGATTTTTTTTCAAAGGTTATTAAACATGAGAATTGAAAGTCAGAAAATGATCAACATTTTTCTCATGAATGGCCAAACGTATTTAGAGTATTTCGACCTTGAAATTATTGTTGAAAAAACTTACATTCCAGAACTATTCTTTCTGAATATAAAAACAGTAATTTTTTATAAAAAAAATGACTGATTGTTTCCAAAGAAATTTTGCTTTAGTTATCTTCAGATAAAAAGAAACTCATTTGTTGGTTATTCTACATTTTTTCTGGAGAGAAATGAAAAAAGAAACACTGTAGTATCTATTATTTCACAAGATAAACATTTTTTAGCAAAACCAATAACGCATTTAGTATGTGTTGTGCATCAGTATAATATTTAAAGGAATATTAATTAATATTATTTTATGCGAATTTCGTTTTTTTTATAGAAAGTTAAAAAAGAATTAATAATTCCGGGTTTTGATATTCGAAAGAAAGATTTCTGGAATTCAAGTTTTTGTACAAAACTTTTAAAGTAATAATCATGGATTACCTTTAGGCTGTTTACGAGAAAAACATGGAGCATGCTGCAATATTAAATTTTCAATTTTAATAAGTTTCACAAAATAATTATTTTTGCGATGAACGCCTCTGAAAATTTGTTCGGACATGAGAGTTATTGAAAAATCCATTTTTCAGTTAAACAAAATGTAAAAGTTGATTTTGGTAGCTCTAAAAAAAGTTATCCGCAACTAGATACCAGACTTCAATAAACAGAGTTGCAGGCTGTCATTTCGCATACATTTTTTACCATTTTTTAACTTGTGGGGCGGAAGAAGCAGGCGTGAATGATGTACGTGTTCCGGATGCCTTGAGATTGGTTGCTTTAGGCTGGCTTCACAATGGACCCTAAGAATTTTATGTACGTCGACGTACGATAATATCAACTCTGTTGTTCTCCATTGCCACCAACTGTCGTGTGTGTTTTATTGGTTCAAATACCAGTGTTCCTGTGAACATTGAACTGCATTGAACCACCAGAACACCGGAATATAAACCAATGAAATACATATGACAGTTGGTAGCAATGGAGAACAACGCAGATGTACGCGTTGATTGAGGACACATTGTGGATACAGCCTTAAAGAACCATGATCGTAGTCGTAATTTTTATTCTCATCAACAAAAGAGACACTTAATATTCAATTTGAAAAACAAAACATTTTTCAAAAAAATCGCTATGGTGCCGCGAGAAAAATTGCCTGTAGATTATGTGGTTTAAATATCACATTAAACAATAAATCCTCGTAGACGTATTTTGCATCTGGCGAAAGAGTGGGTGTTTGTCATTTCATAAGGTTTTTAAGTTATATTCACTTGAATTGAACATAATATCTTCAAAACTATGCGATATACGCTTTGGACCTTTATCACCAATTTCCAAGGCCATGCCTCGAGTTAATTTAAAGGTATAAAATTCGAAAAATACTTTATGCTTTCCTCAGTACAGGTATTCGACATTCATCTATTCTTATTTGTTCTTACAGAATTAAGTCCCAGCGGTAAAGCACTTACAAAACCGACATTGGGCTCTTCCTCACGCTCGTCCGAGCAAAACCAAGCTTCTCTAGGCTATTTAGATAAAGCTTTGTTTGGTAAGTGTCTATTTTTAATGAACCGCTCGTTACCGTTGCGATGCACATAAAAATTGCCTCTTTACAGTCAAGTTACTTAAACATGTTACTTCAGCTACTCTAAAAGTTACTACACATTTTGCCCCATCTTTCTTTATTTGTTGGAATTGACGAAAAATGGGAATTCATAAAATAAAATATACCTGCGCTTTATTTTAAAATGTGAATAACAATAGTATGTGAATAAGAATACGCGCTGTTAGCGGGCTCTTCTGAGAGCTCATATCTTTCATCTTTATTTATCTCCTCATCACTGACATTTCTCTCTGTTTCCTTGTTCGACTCCGCGTCATTAGCATTCTCCATCCATGTATTATCCTTGAGATAGAGCTCCTAGATGATCTGCTGAATTTTCTCTATGTCTTCTGAAAACTTCTCCCTTTCTCTCTGGTTCTCCAGGTTTGCGTATTCTCTTTCCTTCTCCCACTCCACTCCAATTCAATCATCCTCTACCAAGGTTCCATTTTCTTCTTTCGTACTCATCAGGCTGTTGCTAAGACGCTATTGTCACTATGAGCGCTCTCCTTTCTTCCTCAATCACTTCTTCCTCAATCACTTCTTTTGCTCCCTCTTTTTTCCACCATCGCTGACAAACTACTGCCTCGTTCTACTTGACTTTCATTTTAACACCTTCTGCACTGCATCCACTTACAATCACTTCTTTGACTATATTGGGCTTAGAATTACTATATGAATTTAATCACAATCAGTGATAACCCGCTGGCAGGGGAAAAGGAAATTGCAGAAAACCATTTTGTAGGTTCATCCGGTTTGCTTGACAGTCGACTTTAAAGGTAAAGAGTCGAAACCACTCATTCAATGCACACAATTGTCCTCGGTGTCAAACCGTTTGGTTAATATTAGCTAAAACACAGCGAATAAACAGCGTCGCAGAAGGTAACCCATCCACGTGATATCCGTGCTCTAAATAGCTTGACATCTGGACTTGTGCCCATTTGTCGAGACAAATATCGGCTATTACGCCGGGTTACAATTCAAAATTTGGCCTTTATGCCCTTTTGATGTGGGAAATGCTGGCGCTTATGCCTTTTGGAGTCCAAACTTTGGCGCTTATGCTATGATACCTCTTCACCCTCTTGTTAAAAAATCTGTCAGTTTGTTGCTTTCCGAAATCAGCAGAGTTTAAGAAGTTCTATTTGCATATCATGGAAATTAAGGAAATTATAAAAATGTATATTCTTGAAATTGAAGAATTTCTAATTACAAATCTATAAAATTGAATAAGATTCAATTTCAAATATTAAAAATTAAAACTGTCCTAAAAAGGAGCGAACCAACTTGCGTTATTATTTAGATAGATAAAAGTTCAATTTTCGTCTTGCCAGAATAAAAAAATTAACTTGCTTACACTTTTATCTTTTTTACAGAATTTTCTCAAAACTAACCTTTAAAAACTGAGTACTGCCCACAACTGATCACTAAGACCAACCGCTATTTGCGCTTTGCCTCCCTCGCAAGCACATCGATTCTTTCTTGCTTTGTCTCGTATTGTCAAACACTGCCTTCATGACTAAAATAAAACGTTCAAAACTACATTCCTTTGGAAGATAAATCTTGATAATTAAATAGTTTGAAAACCAATCTATATTGTCAAAAATAAATAATGTTCAATTGTTACACTTTAAAATTGCTAAGCTTTAAATTATAAGTCCTCAGACCAGATTCGTTTTGACTATTGAACAGTAAAAATAAAAACTCTAATTTTGATCATTAAAATATAAAATTTCATCACTCTTGAAGATTCGTGTAAAAAGCCCTGTGTCTTCGTCTTCGCAATAATAAAATTTAAAAAATTTATAACATTAAAACTAAACAGTTCTAAATCGTATCTCTTCGAAATTGCAAAAATTTGAATTTTAAATCATTAATATTGGCAAGTTTCAATTTGTCAGAATTTAGTTTTAAAAATTATACAAATTGTAATTACAAAAAATTAAATTTCTGTAATTTTGATGTTTTGCATGACGAATGTTTAAAACTTTTAAAATTTAGAATTCAAAACTTGACATCTGATTTCCGAAATAATAAAAATGAAAGAATTTGTATGCAAGATTTTAAAAACACGAGAAAAAAGTATTGGAAAAAAAATAAAACAATAAAAGAGGTCACTTTTAAAATTCAAGTTTACACACCATAATTTTGTATTTCTGCTGAATTTTTGAATATGAAAATTACTTACACAAATTCTATTGTGGAAATCTATTTCGCTTATTTAACTCGGATTTTAACATATAATATTATAAACCAATAGATGATTACAATTTTAACATGTAATTGTATCAAATTTTCATTCTCCTGATAATGAAAACTGTGTATTTTTGGAACGTTGAAATTCGTTTTTAACACATTATTAAACTGGTCCGATAGATTTGAACATCATTTGTTTGTTTGTTTGTTTTTTTTTCATACAGAATTTTTATTACCATTTTAAAATAAATATAAATGTAAAAAGATTATATCGTCTAAATTGAAATATTAAAAAAATGTTCAACTCACATTTCATTAAAATACATAATATTAAAAATTTTCAATTCTGTGCTGATTAAATTGAAGAATTTTTTATTGTAACTCCTCAACTTTTTAGAACGTTAAATTGTCAATCTTTGAAACTGAAGAGCTTTCAATTTGTAATATTCATAATAAAAAGTCTCAAATTTTTATTATTTATATTTGCAAGTTCACCAACATTGGAAATTCAGAATCTAAAAAATTATTCTGAATATTGAAGATTTTTGAATTGCAATTCTGTAAAATTAAGCTAACCCACAAATATTTTCAAAATTACATACCTTGCAATTAAATTTGTGTTATTTGCATGATTTACATTATAAATGTTTCAAAAATGGAAAATTTAGAATAAAAAATTTCAGAATTAATTAAATAGGAAAAATGTCCTATCACACCACTTTTAAATCCAAAAATCGAAAATAAAAAATGCCTGTATAATATTAACACCATATATGAGGGGATATTTTTAAACGCTGATTTTAAATTCAAATGATTCGTAAATATAGTCACTCACCCCATATTGTGTAATAATTATGTCATAAAAGCTTAAGCAACATGTAAAATTGTTACCCATCACAAATAAATATTTATATGAATCTCTGTTTGCATATCTTCATTCAAATAATATCTTGTTACAGCAGAAAGTAGGATTCCATTCAGTATGAGGTTCACAACACGTCCTCCCATAGAAATTTATGGGGTTAAACATTTCGGGTGTAAGAATGATGACAGTACATCTACGGTTTACTCTATGCGAGAAGGCATCACGCATTGTGTATTATTAGATAAGAGTAAAACTAAACTCATCGGAGTGATCCTGCGTTATCAGTTGTGTCCATTCCGTATTCCTCATCCTACATCAAAGGATCATTATCTTTTAGTTGAACTGAAAATATTTGAAAATAAAGCCGGGATGATTCAACCAGGAGCGACTCTAGATAATATGCTTCAACAGTTTTCCGGCAAAAAATCGTTACTACCATACATACATGATGCCATCATACCCATAACGCCCTCATCGCACTCACCGGGCTCATCTAATCATCCTTGAGATGTTCTTCGAATGTTCTGGCGGAAATCAGAAAATAGAGAGGAAAAAATGCAAACAATATTTTAGGGTATCTATCATTTTTATTCGCAAAATTAGCGGCTGTAGATTCTGCACTTTCTTCTATCCTTTATTACCCAAAACGTTCCCTTATCTTACCACGTTTCCCAATCTGCATATCCTAATTTCTGTACATCTTCAATCCTACCACTTTTTTAAAATACTTTGGTTCTTTTTGCTAGATTATAATTTTAAACCAGTTTCAATTTTTCGAGCAGCCTATATGTGTTAAGTAGGATTTACTATAGTATACATGTACCATACTTTTTATTATGAATATATAGTCTTACTTATGTTTAGTCATAATATAATGAATTGTAGAAAATAATTTCTTCTGTCTTACGGTCACGGAAAAATAAAAACAAATTAGAACTATCAATTCAACTTAATTTATTTTTTAAAAAAATTAAAATTTCGACGACGTTTCGGCATAACTGCGCATCTTTTTCAAAATATCTAAATAATTATAATAAGCTAATACATAATAATAATAAGTATGAATAGTTTTAAAAAAAATTTATTTCCCGTGCAGGAATCCAATCAGGGATCCGGACGGGTCCCAGTCGGATAGCCCCGCTTTAAGCCGGGCAGTGGTCGGGGAATCCGGTCGGGATCCAGCTACAAACATCACAGTAAACTGGTCGGATCCCGGCTTCAATACCGGCCAGGAGATGGTCGGGTAATCCAGCCAAAAAATGGCTAAGAAATGTTCTTTCAGGAGAGAAATTGGTAATTTGTTTTATCTTTTAAGGATCATCGTAAAGATTACGCTGAACTTTAAAAGTCAAATAAAGTGAACCAATCCCTGCAAGAAAATCGGAGTAGAATTCTATTACCTGTTGATAGAATCTAATAGCAATTTGGAAGCCACGTGGTGATTTAAGGTAAGTAAGGAAGAAAGTAAGAACTGTATAAACAAGACTATATTTTAATTAAAAATAATAATTATTCGCACACTAAGTGGGGGTTTCAAACTAAATACTGACACTGAGAGTTACTGAGTGTCTATGCAGACGACAGACACAGCAGGCGCTACATATGGCGGTAAATTTGAAATTTTACAGGCTAAACATTGTCTGAATATAGAGAAGTTTATAAAAATTGTATCATTTCTGTTGTTGAACATAGTAGAATCGATAACAGTTTAATTTAAAATATTAAATTATTCGAAAAAATTTAACGTTTTTCTTTAAGAATTTTAAAAAAGCTAATTTTTGCGTCACTGATCTAATAGATCTTTAAATTATAATTTTCAAATAATGATAAATGGCATATTAAAGTTGAGTCCAACAAATTTTAGTTTGAAGTTGGTTGAGGCTCACCATACGACTTGTTACGACCCTGTCTTGAAATTCTTTCCCGAGATTTTGTCACCGAGATCCAATTGCTTCGATAGCGAAGTCGGTAGAGCGCGCGGTTAGGACACACTAGTTTGGGTAGTTTAGGTTAGGGTTCAATCCTTGGCGAGTGCGATTTTTCAAAGCGTCTAGGTGTGTGATTTTATGTGTCAGCAAAACCGTCTGCGCACTAGTCTATTGCTCCGATACTGCATATTTTCAGATTAAGAAAATATATTCTTGAAGTGTATCAAAAATGATTTCTTGAAAGTAAACTATATTCTGCATTTGAATACATCCATATATGAAGTAACACAATAAAGTTTTAGAATAATAAACTAGTATTAAATTAGAATAATAAATAATAAGAATTATAATAATTTATAATAATAAATTAGAATAATTCAAAAACAATTTTTTTTTCAGTGTAAGCGTAAATCTCTTGATCATCCTAAGTTTGAAATTGGAATGAAGATTCTAACCCTGCTAAGAAGCAAAAATTTAAGCCAAGATTTAGACACATGTAACAGCTATTTTTCGAAAACGCTGATATTTCAAAGCATGATCAGGGAGTTTTTAAGATGTCCGCTGATTCACCCTTAATTCTTTTTAATTATTTAGAATTGCGCAGAATTCTGACGAATTTCTGTAATTTATAAAAATTTTGCTAAATTTACTCAATTCTTCCTAATTCAAGGTATTTTTTTATGAAGTCTTTTAAACTGGCCTTGACATATTAGTTATTCTATTAAATTTTTCTCAATTTCCACAAATTTATGTGTGACTCATTTTAAAGCTTCTGAATCTAATCTAATGAATTATTTCATATTTTTGAATTATTTTCAATTACGTTGCATTTTTTTAATTTGTCCTAATTATTTATGAATTAAATCGAATTCTCTCCATTTGTCTTAAATTCTTCTAAATGTACTCGACTTTGAGATCCCGAAGACTTACAATGTTTTAATACTTTATTATTTTCTTCAGATTTTTAAAACGTGAAAAAAAATATTTTCTTAAAAACCCCACCTTTATTATTGGTGTCTTATTATTGGTGTCTTGTTACCATCATGCGAGCGAAAACATTTTTAAGACCACGAAAATTTATTGCCCTCAAAACGGAATGTTTTAATTTTCCTCGTGAACCACGAATGGAATCACGAAAGAATAAATCGTTCAAGTATCAGATTTCAACCAGGTTTTAAATTCCAAAGTGCCTTTTTTTTCAAAGTCATGTAACATCCATCTCAAATCTCGATAACAGAGATTGAGGAAGTTGCGAATTTGCACGAAGGCCTAATTGGTTTTGAGTAAACCCTTTGAGATAATCGCCTTCAACATAGCCGTAGTGCAGCTTCTTAAGTTTAGAATTATCTTAAAATTTTCATCTGTTTCTCGAAAATTTTGCAGCGGCGTTGCCAGTTTCCTAATTTCAATGTTTAAAAAAATTCAGTCCTCAATATGGAGTGTTGCAATATTAAAATTTCGTACCTGCAACCTCTGCAAAAGGGTCAGTTTGCTTAGAGTAATAAAGTATAGATATAAATATCTATCAGTAAATCAGATCACAGTTTCAGTAACTTTATGGTACGCTGTACCCTAGATAAAAAATTTCATGACCTATCCTAAAAAGTTCTATTTTGGGTATCGTTTGCAGTACCTAAAATCGCATTATAATGGCAGTGTATCAAAATTGTATTTTAATTACATTTCTAGTTTCCATTGACTTCATCCAAACTTTATGTATTTTTACGATTTTTTTGAACATTTTGAACATTAGAGTACACACGGGCTTGCTACGCGCACGCGCACGTTAAATTTAAGGCAGTGCGCAATCGCGCACGTCTGACTTTCAAATAGAAGAGGGACAGAAGGATAAAAATTTTGCCTGCTCCTTTGTACTCCAAAAGCTAGTATCTTTGGATCACCGTCATCTATGGGGCTCGTGTCTTTGGGGTTCGAGTATATCTGATTTGAAAAGGATTTAGTCTACAGATTTCACCGCATTTCAAAAAAAATTTTTAGAAACGTTATTTTTATATTGATTTAATTTAGTTTAGAAATTGCACATTTTTTTCTTTTACATAGTCTTGTATAGTAATGTCAATATGAATTTTAAGATTTCAGTAACAAGCAATAAAGATGATTTGATAATATCTTCATGAGTTGGTAATGCAGAGGTACAAGGGGCTGAGAGGGAGGGTACAAAGCTGGTGGTGTTAATATTGACATACAAATTTCGCCTAATATATTATGCATTTAGTTTCAGAACACGTCGGTTTGTTATCTAATGAGGCTTAATTTTTTTAAAGGATGGTCTTGGTTGGTGAAATGGCCTTCTAAGTTTTAGGACTTAAATTAAAGATATCTTGTCAAAAAGACTAGGATCTTGGTATAACGGCCAAAGTTGAAGCGGCAGGGAGAGAGGTGCAGTGGACTCAAGCGCATTACGCAATACCGTAGGTTATTGCTAACTATTCATTATTTAAGTTGAATTTTGTTGACTGTTCATCTGCTCGCATTTCTGCATAAGAAAGTTTAATTTATTAAACGAAAATGTGGGGTAAGGCTGCTGTTCTCTTTTTCATCTTATCAGTTATCAGTGATTCTGTTCGTAAGTATGATGTTATTATTATCAAGTATTATATTCTAAATCATTTAAATCAAGAATACGCTAGCCTTAATGAATCGTGCTTTGCTACGTAAAGGAATTGGAGCAGAGTGTAAATCTGTATAAATTTTGAAATAAACGTGTTGGTTGGAATCACTGCCTGATTCTTAAATACAACAGGGATAGAATGGAGAATATTCCGCTCTCTCCTTTGCAGCCGGAAGTCTCGTATCTGTGAAGCACGAGTTTTATTGGACCTCGTAGCTTCGGAGTCCGAGTGTATTTCCCCGAATGCGGCGATAAAAATTGAACGGGACCTTTTTCATTTTAATCCGCTAGTACCATTTAATTTGAGTGTCAGTCAATTCATTTTCGGGATGGCGACTTGACCTGAAAATTGAGAAAGATCAGGAAATAACCGGGAATTTAAATGGAACTCGTAAATGAAACCGGCAATTCACTTCTGCTCCTAGGAAAATGCCATACCATTACAAAAATTGCAAAAATGGACTAAATTTGGCGTTCTATAGGGAGAGCCACCCTTAAGGTGTTTAACGTTTTATTCGCTTGAATTAAATATGAAATCTAGAAGACTATGTGGTATCAATTTCGGACTCTTTCTACTATTTTCTTAGGTCATGCCATGAGTGGAAGCCAAGGTACAAAATGCGAGGAATACTTCATGCTTTCCTCAGCATAGTTATGCAAAATTCATCCATTTCTATTTTTTCTTACAGAATTAAGTACGACTGGTGGTTACGCAGCTCGGGAACCACTATTGCGCGATTCCTCTGGTTCTACGGGCCATTTAAATCCAAGGTTGTTTGGTAAGTGTATTTTTTAAAAATGATTAACTCGTTATAGTTATGTTACACAAAAAATCAATTTGTCCTTCACTTTTATTGTCACGTCATAATAATTATATGTTTGATTCTATTTTGAATATCTTTATCTGTACTTTATAAACTCTCCATTTGTTCCTAAAACCATAAGCAATTTGAATATCCCTCGTCAAACTAAATACGTACTAAATGCATTGAAAATGGCTCTCCGTGAAATTGGCTTAAACGTTGATATTTGGTACATCTTTTCATGCTGAACAAAATATGTTAATGCCAAAACGTAATCATATGAGCCGTTTTGACGCTACAGAGCATCATAGGTTGATAGTAAACCACTTAAGTGCACACACTGAGCATAAGGAAGATATACATGATGCGTGTGACTACTCATACATGCATTAGTTTGGAAAGTGGGCGGGTAGGGGGGAGGTGCAAGTTTGAGTTACTGACTAATTTACTGAGTGAGTGAGTGAGTGATTAGGTGAGGGAGTTAATATACGAGTGAAAAAAGTGAGTATATTTTCACGTTTTTGTGAAAAGAGATGCGAAGAATGCAAACTCACAGTTTTATTAGTCTCTTAATGGTGCTGCTCACTTGCGTAATTAATAATATTCAGTAACCTGTTGTTCGGATACTTAAGGTTTGGATGATGTCGAGCGTACCTTGAGTACCATAGGAGGCAGACGACATTTGCACAGGTACCTAATGTCCTGGCTCCTGATTGACAGGTACAGTAGTAACCACTGATTACATTGTCCTCTTCTATTTCTTCATCATTTACACGGTATGAAATTAAGACTTGATGCGTCATTCCACGGCAAGATCGAGAATACTTTTTCAGTCTTATCAACCCAGGAACGTTCATATTCGTATCAACTTCAAATTCTTCTCCACTATCTATATCTAGTTTAACTTTGATGTATGAAGGAGCAAAATTTACCTGATAAATACCCATTGTAAGATGTCGTAAATATTGTAAATCAAGAATAGGAAAATCAGGGGCCAAATTTTGTTGAAGTCGAATCACTGAGCGCGTCTCATGCTTTGATTCTGAACCTCTACAAGCGTTTGTAATACATTTGAGTTTGGCTTTTCCGAATCATTTCTCTTGCATGTTCAAATGGTACGCTTTTCATAAATATTGGTGGGTGGAATCTATTAACGATTGTGGTAGCGATGGAATAAAATTCCTGGAGGTAATATAGATGAGGCATAATAATTCTTTCTTCAAAAAATTTTAATATAGATCGAAAATGCCCATTCCTTGCCTCAACGATCCATTATTTGGTCGTGACCATCCGAGACATATTAGCATCTTCAGTGGATAATTGCTGTTGTCCATCATGGATCAATGCCGGCATCCAACAAGTGATTTCAACGCGCTCTATCCATGGCACGGCATCCCTATATCCCCTGCCAATCAAGAAAAAATCTCCATTTTGAAACCACCCTCTCATTCCATTAACCTCCATATCGTACTCTTTTTTCAAAATCACTGCATCATTGTTGTAAAAATCCAAAAACTATGGTCCCAATACAGACAAGATAAAGCCATCTGGAGCAATAATTATAGTAGGTTTCATCAAATGTCCATGTTTGTGATGAGAGAACGACTGTTCTAAAATACGTAAATCTGTCGATGTACGTTTATCTTGGTATTGCTCGGAATCCGACATTCTGTGGAACAAACCTATGGTGCAAAGATTGTCTCACTTTTGATATGACTAAGCGGACGGCGCCTCTACTCGGAAACTTAAATATGACTTTTAAAAAGTCACCCGATAAACCTGGCCTTAATTTACATAAAAAAGTTAATTAATCTTTTCTATATATGTATCTGTGACCTCCCTCTTGAAGTATCGTATCAAAGTACGTAAAAAGAGGTGAGAATTGTTCTATGCTAATTGGCGAAATACATTTGAATTCTTCGTTAGCGAAAGAACTCTCATCTTCAAATTGATTTTGATTATTCGGCGCATGCCTTAGTTGTTTTAAATGTACTGTATCTATTGTCCTTTTATTACATGTGGTCAATCCCTTTTTGTCCGAATGATGTGCAAAACTTTTAACATTATCCGGAACATAAATGTTACGAAAACGAAAAATTTCTGCCCCACATGCTGTAAGCAACCTTTCTAAATTTTGTTCAGCATTGCATACTAAGCAAGATGCAATTGCCGTTTGCATTAACAAATATAAACGCATTGTACTTGGATCACCATCTACAGCACGTATTTCATCTGATGTGGACCTGTTACAATTTCTTACAGTGTAGTGCCGTGTAAAGTATTGCTTCCATCAAGCAATTCACAACAGTGCATCATAATAAAAAATAGAACCAGTGCATCGATCGTAAATACCTCAGTTACAAACAGTTTAGTGAGTGTTTGCGAGTGTACAAAGACATGTAAAGAACAAGACGGACAGCAAACCGGTGAGGAGGAAAAGTGACGATTAAATAAAATACAATATGGGTTTGGTCATAAGCACTTATGCAAGTAGAAGGAAATGTCAGCATTCAATGGCCCAGTAATCTAATACCAAATAAATAAAGAAGCTACGCGGGAACTTCTAGAAAGCTGTCTGAAGAAAGTCAAATCAGTCAGAAGTATAAAGTCATGTCATCAAATATATTAGCGTGTATAGCGACGAAGAGTCTTACTGCCTGCATCCCAGGATTAGCTGCTCAACTCAGCTTCTGCGAAAGTCTATTGAAAACGGTCTATTCAATGACCATTTCCCATATCTACGTTCATCCGAAAGGTGTCTCAATTTAATTTGGAATAAATGAACAATAAGCATGGCTGAATTGCAAAAGTATATATCTGAATAAATTAAGGAAGGTGGAAAGGTGAAGCGAAAATTAACATTCTTTCAAAGAGCTATAAATAATTTCGCGAATAACCCAGGCTCCGATTTTGAACTTTACGATTTTCAAGGCCAATTGTCAAAACATAACTAAAGCTCGATGAGTTGGAAGAAATTCAGAGTAAATTAGATTCTCTTACCACTGATGAAGAATGTCAAAAGGCTCACGGCGAGGAAAGAGTTACTTTTGAAAATAGGTTCTATGCTATAAATGGTAAAGTCGAACATTTTAATAAATTACATTACTCCGCGAGGGAAATCGGGAATTCTAAAGGTATACGGTCCAAATATGTCCGCGTTTCAGAAGACAAATAAGATCCAGAAAATGATCAAAATAATGCATACCCATACCCCGCTGGCAGTTCGATTAATCCTCACAAATCAGGCGAATCCGAGAACTTAAATAACTTTTTTCTTGATCTAAATTTACCAAAACTTGGATTGCCTTCTTTCGCAGGCACCTTTGACATATAGCTTTATTTGCGAGATACTTTTATATTTATAGTTCATGAAAATAGTCAAGTTCCACCAATTTTTCAATTCTTATACCTTAAAGCATGAGTGAAGGGTGAGGCAGAATACGTGATGTATTCGCTCCAATTATCTCACGCGAATTATGCGATAGCGTGGAAACTCTTAAGCTATGAATACAATAATCATACTTTTATTGCCAAAAATCATATCAAGGCACTGTTTGATACTCCCTCGGTGTATAAGGAATTTTCCGTTCGCGCGTTGCTTGACAAAGTCCTCAAGCACACTAGGTCTCTGCGTGCGTTTAAGCAATCAGTAGATCAATAGGACTTACTCCTTATTCACATAATGTCCCACATAATGTCCCTCGATCCTGTCGAGACTGTCAAAACTTTAGATCTCTTCTGGGACCTTTAGACGGATTTTATTGTTTATACTGACAATATCTCCGATTCCAATCAACTAATAAAAACAATCTTTTTTATCACAAGTCGCCGAATTATCTAATCATTTAGGCCTGTTGGCACAATTCATGGTCTCAGCAAAGATATTTATTCAACATTTATTGAAAGCTACTTAATAATATTCGTTTTAATCTAAGTATTGTTATTGCGAACGTTTTATTTAAACTGAAATCCACGGGTTCTGTGTTGCGAGTGAAAGGGCCTATGGCGCCTGTCTATACCTGCGATCTACAAATGACAATGGCAAGATACATTGCGCTCTCACATGTGCAAAGTCGCGAGTTGCTCCTTTGAAACTTATAGCAATTGCGAGACATTTTCGGTTTGGATTCAACCATCCTTCTGGCCTGGATTAACGCTGAACAAAACACACTTTAAGCTTTTGTCTCAAATCGATTTACTGTTATTTAATCTCTCACACAGCCTCATTAATGGTTCCACAAGCCCACTGATGAAAATCCAGCAGATTTGATTTCGCGTGGTCAGAGTCCTCAAGATTTTTTAGTGGCAAGTCTCTGGCAAAATGGCCCATTGTGGCTTAGACAGAACTCTGATTCGTGGCTTAACTTCCCACTCATCAAAACTGATGTGCTAGAAAAGAAACCTGTAAAAGCACCGATAGTATTATTGATACTCACAATCTCAAATACTAAAAAGTAGTCTGAGAATTCTCTAGATAGTTTAGTAGAAAAATGTTCCTCCGTACGCACTCTGAAACATGTTGAAGCATATTTTCAGTGCATTATAAATAATATCGATTTAAAAAACGAAAAACAAAGTATTTGGGTCCTATGTCGAATAAGGAACTTAACGCAGCATTTCTCCTGATTATAAAGATCATTCGACACAGTTCGTAGTTAATAAGGATAATTGGTTGACTTGAGCACGCCAACCTACCAGACAGTCAAAAAAATTTCGTCCTTCTCCCTCGCACTCACCATATCACTACGTCAATCATTCTTAAAGAGGGCAAAGAAAGCACGTCGGTGTTTAAGCAACTCCCTATGATGTTAGAGAATCTTCTTCGTCTGTTAACATCTGCAACACCACGCGTCACATAATTTGATGTTGTGTCAGATGATTTCAAGTAAAGCTGCGCGAAATAGACTGCATAATAGCAAGTTCACCTGAATAGCGACTGACATATTCTCGTCCCTTTCTACACGTCAGAGTAGACTACTGCTTTCTTTTTTCATTAAAGAGGAACGGCATCGAAACCGCTAAAGGAAAAAGGTCTAGGTTTTAGTTTTTGTTGGCTTTGCAACAAATGCCGTTCATTTGGAACTATTGTACGGGTTAACAACTGAGGCCTTTCTCGCGAGTCTCTCGAGATTCTTTTCCCTGTGGGGAAAGGCTATCACATTCCATCCTGAAAATGGAAATAATTGTTTAGGAGCCTACAAAGAGTAGAAAGATCTCCATGAATTTATGCAAAAAGCCGAACACGATCCGGAAGTTTAGAAATCCCTTCCAAACGAAAGAGTTAATGGGAATTTTAATCCTCCCAGTTCTCCCCACCTTGACATCTTCTGGGAACCATTCATCGAATCATATAAATATAACTTAACGCGGAGTGAGCAATACTCTGCTCACATTTTAGCTGCGGTAAACGTACATTTTTGAAATAAAGGGAATCCTGAATTCTCGACCTCTAACTCCAATTCCCTCCGATCCTGGCGGCAACATGCACAGCAGATGAGAAAGCACTTTTGGTTCATATATTACCAGGAGTACTTAAATTAGATGATCACACGTTGTATGTGGACAGGCTCCACAAATCAAGCCAATATCGAACTTTAAACTCTGGTCGTCGAAAATGTGACTATACTATTAATACTTTGTAGCCTTATTTGACCTAAGGTTTTCTTGTTTACTCCGCATTTTATCAATTAAACCATCGAATTTGCCTTCACTCGATTCGAAATGTTTTTTTCAGCAATTTTTATACTAATTCAGCCTTGACAAGGAATAGATTTAGTTAGAAATTAGGCACATTTGATTTCTGCATCACTGATTTAAATATGATGATTCCTTTATCAAATGTTTTCTCGCAATTTAGATGTGACTATTCTCTTATTAAATGTCTTAAGATCAATATTGAGAGGGCAATTGTACGATTCTATTTCAATAAACGATCAGTTTTAATACATTACTCTCACGTAAAATGTCTTTACTTTTATTTTTAATTTCATTAACTTTTTTTCAAATGTCCGTAGTTTTCATTTTTTTGAACACTGACTGATCAAGAGGGCCAAGATGTTACACAGTAACAATAACGTGTTTTACTCTCCTTTGAATATCTTTATCTGTCCTTCATGAACAGTTTATCTGTTCCTGAAACCATCAAGAAATTTAAATGTCCTTCCTAAAACTGAGAAAACCCCACGGTAAATTTTCGAAGGTAAATGACTAAATTCTAAGTACGAGTATCTTGGACAATTTTTAATTATTACTCTGGTGTCAATAACCAAAACCTGTACTCAATAACAAAACGTGTGATTTTCTTGAGCCGGATTTGATTCAACTCTCGACCAAAGACTTGGTCTTCGGAAATCAACTAGCTTTCACAAATGCAAACGTATCAATTATATACAGTTGTCGTCATAACAATTGATTATTTAACCTATTATTATCACAAACACCAGTTACGTTACGTCAAAAAATAACTTCAAGTTATCTAAAAGTTGCTATAAATATTCCCCGACCGTCCTGAATTTTTTTAATTTAGCTTGTTTCTTACTTACAATATATCTGTCTTGTTTTCCACTGTCTTTGATTTCAGCATCGGCCCTCCATCAATTTATCACAGTAGCTCAACTTCTTTTAACAGCTGTGTAGGTTCTACTAAGCTCCCTACTAAACTCACAATCTCACAATCTATTCCATAAAAGCCCAACATTCCCAAGTTCCAACTTATCATTGCTCTAGCCTCAATCTCCACTGCCCTCTTTTCTTTCGTCAACGCTTTTTTGCGGCTTCTTACACGTTCTCTCAGTCTCCTGCTCCCTCTGATAGCTTAGATAGCCTTCTCCATCCATCCTTATTATTTTATCACTTCTTCCTTTCTCTCTTTCTCTGCAGGTTCGCTTTTTTCCTCTTCCTTCCCCATTTATCACGCTGTTGGTAATAATACGATGTCGTCTCCACCTTCCTTCTTCCTCGGTTTGGAAATGAAGGCCACGTTTCCATCCTTGAAACCTGATGGGACAGTTTTTAGGACAGAGACAGGGTTCTTTGCAGATGTGGCTGTTTATATATAATATATTTATATATTTTTAGGCCGACAGACACTTCTCATCGGATAATTTCCAGCCCACTGCCTTGCTCCTCAGTTCATAAGAGCATAGAGCCAAGTCGATAATATAACTCCTGTTTTTAATCTGGCAATTGGAAGTATCATCCTGATTCAGAATCTCTAGCTCGGTGCTCGCCTACTTGTCCATAAATTTGCGCCATCTGTCATTCACGTTCGTGCTGCCTATACCAACTGGCGGGAGTTTTCATCACCGCCCATCAGCAAAGGAATCATGTTCTCCTAGATGCGCCGAATTAGAGTCTCCACCTCTTCGTAAGGCGGGGGTCCCTCTGCATAGCCCGCGAAATTAGCCGACGCAATAATTACATTCAGCTTCTGTCGCTTCTGCGCCTGAGTCTCGTTTGAATAAAGGTGAGATACCTAGAGCAGAGCTGAGGCACAAAGATCGCATCCATGCTCTGAAAGGCTATCCATGCTATTGGCGTAACGTGGCTTCTTAGATAAGAGAAGGCCCTGTTTAAACCATTGAAATAAGTCTGTTTTTAACAACCACGTCCGGACACTTTTACTATAGTTAAAATTAATATGCATAAGGAGGATTCTCGTATCAGCCATTCAAGGTATATTGCAGGGCACCTTCTAACACTTCCGGTCCCCTTATAGATAGCAGGGAGATCATCCGGTGCGTAACCTGCTAAGTGCCCCCAGACAGAGTTGGTAATCCAGAGCCGCAAGGGTTTTGACTCAGGATTTGGAAAGGCTAACAACTAAAATCTAGCCTTTTGCCTTTGACCTGGAACACTGCTTGTCAAAATATAGCTTGCTCGAGTCGGCTCCTTAAGTCAGATTCTGGAAGTTCAGGTGCCTCAGTAAGTTGTGTCAAAAATTAGAACGGTCTCTCTCTTTCCTTCTACAAATACTCCGTTCCCTTGATCTACAGGTTTATTCCTTCTTTAGACCTAAACGTTGGAGTTTTTTCTAATATTTAGTCTTGCAACCAGATGATTTTTGCTCCCTCCGACTACCTAACTCCTCAAGAGCTAGACAGGTTTTAGAATGGGCCAGTGCAACGACCTGGATTCTTTCTTTCTATTGCCCATAGAATAGGCCTGAGGAATTTCTGCAGGTGAAGCTTTTGACGTCACTGCCCTCTGCCGAGTGCCTTAGCTGCTGTCTGCAAGCCGCCCTTTGCGGTCTTTATTTCTTTGTAGTTCTATGCGTCGCTTCTTCACGGAGATTTACGTTAGCGGCACTTCTACCGTGACGATAAAGTTATCACCAGCACATTTAGAAATCCGCACCTCTTTTAATCGATTTCTTTCTGAGATTCCTTCTACTTTTAACGGGGTTTTTAAGAAAAGGGGTCCAGGACGGGCTTCTTACTATCTTTGGTTTTTCTTATCTTACGTTTTCCTTCTATCTTCGTTCCACGACACGCTAAGAAAATGAGAAACATCCCACGCAAAGCCACGATTTAAAAATTCGGTTCTACATAATACAGAATTATACTACGTTTCACAAATTCTCAGCTAAAGAAACTCTTTTGTAACCCCAGCCTTTTGGCTTATACTTGAGGGGGGGGGGGGGGGGAGGTTAGTGTATTTTACGATTTGTTAGGCGAGGTTACATTCAGCTCTTGAAAAAACGATCAAAGCTAAGCGCCCCACACGCGACACCACCAGCTGCAGGGTCTCAAGTTCCCTACGAAGAGAAAACAGCCCTGTGACATTTCAGAGAAATAATTTTGGCCTCATTCATACCCGTTTACAACATCTCGTAGATGTAAGACGGCACCCTGGTGACTAAGAATAGAAATAATGTTACTCAAATAATCACACCTTTTTATATCGGGGGAGGGGTTCTTCTCTAAGCTTAGTGAAACAACTTTAAAATTATTAGAAAATAATTTTCAACTTTAGCATCAAATTTTCTAAAAACTTTTGCTCGCACGGAGAAAGTAGGTGAGACTGAAAACGTATCTGCTAAGCTGTTCAATTTTTGTTTAAACTACTTGTTCGGAATTTTTAATTTCTTTAGAGATAAATATTTAAATCCATTATTTTAAGGGAGGTTTTTCATGAAAATCAATATTATGGCAATGTCGAGTGGGGAATTACAATTGACAACTGCAAATATCTTTGCTGATAAGACAGATACGAACAAATTTATTTCAACAAAAGTTGTGCAGAACAATTGTAGTCATCTGACTATACTGATAACTTTTACCTCAGGGTCAATTATCAAGGTAATTTGAAGGCCAAAACAATTTTTTTACATTGGGAACCCCTATTTTTGTAACCGGATTCGGACAGAGCTGATGATTTTACGTCCGAAACAAATATTCTTAATGTGTTGGAGTTACCTTAATAAAATCGACGTTATATGTTGAAAAATCATCCTCAAGCTGGTTTTTTAAGTTTTAAGGCTTTATGGACGAACAAATGTTCAGTTAGACTGAGGGGACAACGACCTACCATCCTGACTTTGAAGGAAGGGGACTGACGGTAAGCAAACACTTCAAACATTTGTTCGCCCATAAATCCTCAAAAGTTCAATGAAAACAGCCTTAGGACGATTTTTCAAAATTTAGCCTTGACCTTCTGAAGTCACTCTTTTAGTACGGAACTGGATAAATGACAAATTAAAAAACAAATGCTGAACAATGCTGTTCTATTTATATACCCTTGAAGCATAAATCTTGACAATTGAATAATTTTCAATTCTGTGTTTACAAAATTCAAGAATTGTGAATTTTAGCGTTTACCACAATCGGAACGAATGCCCAAGACGTTATTAGAACGTCCTGAAAACGTCTTAATTCAAGCCAAATAACGTTCTAAAAACAACAAATGTTCCAAAGACGTTTTTAAAACGAATTTGGTACACTGGAAGTTTTTGGACGTTTTTCGGCCTGAGCTAGAACGTTTTGTGGACGTTCTAAAAAAATCTTTTAAGCTTACGTCCTAAAAATATCTCTAAGATGTTTTAAAAAGGTCTCTGAAGTGCGTGCCCGCTAAGTAATACAATAGACTTTTGAATTATTAATATTTGAAACTGAAATGTTTTTAATTTTTAATATTCGTAATGAAAAGGCTAAAATTTTGACAATCTATATTTAAAATTTCACGAATATGGAAGATTCAGAATCAAAAACTTGACTTTTGATTTCCAATATCATCCGGATTCAAGATTTTAATGCATAAATACGTCTCCACAACACAGAAGATAAACTTTACATCGATTTCCGATTAAAGATTCGCTGCAAAAAAATTCACTTTAAAGGATAAACTTTAACCAAATATCGGTTAAATTTTCTTTTGTTTTTACATGACAACACATGTGTTTTGAAAAACGCGAAATTGTCTGAATAGAACTTTATGCCTCTAAAAAGTTTCCTGCAACAAATTTCATCATTACTTTATTCTGTGAATGCGAGAGTGTTAAATGGTAAATCTCCAAAATTAATCAATGTTAAATTGAATATTCTGAATATTAGAAATTTTTAAATCATAATTCTTTACAATTGAGCTAACGTTAAAACAAGGTTCAAATAACATACCTCGGTATTAAAATTTTTTGTAATTTTTATGATTTAGATTATAAATAACGAGGTAAAATCCCCTGGCACACTACTGCGTAAACTACAAATTCAAAATAAAAAAAAAAATCCTCTATAATATCAAGGCGATTTGCTAAGACTTATTTTTCACATATTAATTTATCTTACTACAAAATGAAGAAATATTTAAAATCGCTGATATTAAATTCAAATAAATCGTGAAAATAGTCACGTATCCCATATTGTGATATAATGTTGTGACATGGACTTTAGCAATAAGTAAAATTCTTACAAATCACAAATAATAAACGTTACCTACTCTCTTTTAACAGCATTAAGTCGAATTCCATGGAAAAGGCCAAAACCACTTCCTCCCATAAAACTATATGGGGTTAACCATGTCGTATGTCTTGATACGTTGGACCATGTGATTTACAGTTTGCAAGAAGGCGGCATGTACCCTGTACTATTAGATAAAAATAAAACTAAGCTCATTGGAATAATCCGTGAATATCAGTTATGCCCTTTCGTGACTCCTAATCCTACAGACAAGGAATTTTATCTTCCGACAGAGGTGAAGATGGTTCAAGACAAAGCCGAGATTACTCTACCAGGAAGTACAATAGATAATGTGCTTGAACAGTTTTCCGGCAAAAAATCTTTACTACCATACATGCGTCAGACTATAGTATCCAAAGTGCCATTATCGGACTCACTTGGCTCATCGAAGCATCTTTAAAACGTTTTCCGTAATTACCTCTATGGCATTCTGACTTTAGAATAATACACTCAAACCTGGATTTAATGTCAATTTTTGTACTGAGCGTGGCAATAAAACCAAAGTCTCGGAAATGTTTTATCTCTGTCCTGTTTTTTATTTTTCTCGTTCCTATCATCGCTGCGTTTGCCAGTATAACCAAAACTTTTGCACGCCGAAGTTATCCAGAAAAATAAGATACCACCTTTTATATCCGGAATTGAATTGATGTAAGTACCTCTGCGCATGTATGAGCTATATGTATCCTTTGCGAGCAGCCTTAACGTGTTATGTAGGATCTACTAAAGTAATACACCATATTTTTTACTGTTAATATATATTCCTTCTTACTTTTCGTTACAGTATATCGACTATAATCTTTGTTCATATTAGCCACACTTAAGGGCGAAGTGTTAGGTCTGAAACTGCCAAATGATTTAGCTTGAAAATTTAATTCGGCGATTATAGATTGTATTCTTTTTTTTTTGTTGAATAAATGTTATATTGACATCGAATCCAAAATTAAACGAAATTCTTTTCCCGAGTAATGAAAAAATGAGGATAGCATAAACATTAAGGTGCATATTATAAATAGTCCTTAAAGACGAAATGGTGATACAGTCAGTTGTGAGTCAGCTTCCGGTTTAAAAAATGGCAATGTATCGATCGCCTCGATAAATGATAAAATTCTCAAATTAACATAAACGTTAAATCCAACTTTTAGGGGTAAGATAGAAGAATGATTATGATTTAAAAATAAGTTCCGCACAATCATAGATAACCATGAAGAACTTTTTAATGCGGAGCAAATGCAATATTTGAAATCAGGTTTTAAAAACAAAGCTTTACGAATAATTTGAATATTATGTTGTTGGGTCCGGGGTAACCTTATATTTATTTTCGATTAGTTAAGTTAATCTATGCTAAGACAAAAGCGATGTTTTTCATACACAAGAAATCCACTTAAGGTGGATGATTGATGGCGAGTTAGAATTTTTAAAGAATTCGATAGCTCTTGAAAGTTTGGATTGTTTGCTAACGATATTAGAAATAATGAAATGAAAATTTTTGTTGCCTAAGACAGCAAGTAAATCTAAATAGAACACTTTAGGAGGACTAACCGGCTTATTAAAAAGATTTAAAAATAACTCTGAATTAAAAATCCTATGTACATCTGAAACACAAAAACATTTGAATTTAAAACAATAGTGCCTGAGGAAATAAGTTTACGATTCTGATGGTTTTTACCTCTCTCACCATGCAGTTATTAAAGAATCTAGTAGTCATACGAAATTAATAGACGAACCAGAAGTTATTTATGCATATCGATTCAAAATTCGACCTTAAATAAAAAATGAAATAATATATGTAGCCAAAAACTAAAAACACCGCTGGAATCGTCTGAGCCATATATCTAGGAGTTTTTTTTTACTTTTTTTAGAAAGTCATTTTTAAACAATTACGTTGTTAATTAACATATATCCTTCATTATAAAAAAACCAAAAGTCCTAAAGAAAAAGTAAAGATAGTTCTGGATTCTCCTCGGCAATATCTCCAGGTGTTTTTTTCTTAAAAAAAAATTATTTAAACAATTATATTGTTAATAATTTTTAAAAACTTATTCAACAATTGTGGTAGACAATTCAGAGTTGTTAAGGGAAAAATAACATACCTTGAAGTATCATGAATGAAAAAAAATTTTGAACAATGCAAAAAAGTTTGTTTAAAAATTGTTTTTCCCCCTCTTCGCACACATCTTTACGATAACCAATGGCGCATATAGATTTGATTATTTATCCTTCATTATAAAAAAAAACCAAAAGTCCTAAAGAAAAAGTGAAGATAGTTCTGGATTCTCCTCGGCAATATCTCCAGGTGTTTTTTTTCATTTTTTGAAAAAATTAATTAATTAAACAATTCTATTGTTTATAATTTTTTTAGTTTATTTAACAATTGTGGAAAACAATTCAAAGTTATTAAGTGAAAAATAACATGCCCTGAAGTATCATGAATAAAAAAAAATTTTAAACGATGCAAAAAAATTAGTTTAAACATTGTTTTTGCCCCCTCTACGCACACAGCTTTACGATATCCCATAGCGCATATGGATTTGATTATTTATCCAGGTTTGGAAAAAAAAATTTTTATCAATATATCGTGCAGTACAGAGCACACAGAAGGTATATTTATTTATTTTACATATTTAAAAATACATATACCATGGAAAAATAATATGAATATTCCTTTAGAATAGAATTATATTTTAAAGTAATTTATATAAATATATTTCCATTCCTTCAACTTTTCCTATTTTCTATGTAAAAATGGAACATACTGTATTCAAATTTTTTCTATAAATAGGATTGTAAGTATAGAAAAGTTAAATAAATAAATTCGTTCAGAATATATACAGAAACATATATACAAGGATTTATAATACAGTAATATAAAATAATGCTCTGCAATGCAATGAAAAATATAATAAATATACATAACCATGTATAACCGGGTTCACCCGAGTAAAGTTCAGTAAAAACACAAGAATATAATACAATTCCACATTTTTGCGGACTATACAAAAGTTTTCCTGGACATTCCTGGACCGTTCAAATAGAAAGGGTGAAGAATTCAAAGAGAAGTTTAAGAAGGATTTCCAGAAGTTGTTAAATATCCAATTATTGGATCACGTTGACGAGGATGGGACATTTAGCTACTTCCTGAAACCTTCCTGGAACGTACGAGGGTAGTTCAATAAGTCCTTAGAATGAAGTATAAAAACAATTTTTTTGGTTAAATTTTTTTTTTATTTTTCAACATAATCTCCTTGGAGCTCTATACACTTGGTCAATCGCTTTTCAAGTTTTTTTAATCCTTCAGAAAAGTGCGTTTTCGGAAGTTCCTCAAAATAAGCACTTACAGAGGCAATGACGTCTTCGTTGTCTGGAAATCTCTGTCCACCGAGCCATTTTTTCAAGTTTGGAAATAAGAAAAAGTCACTGGCAGCTAAATCTGGTGAATACGGTGGGTGCTCGACCAATTCGAATTTTAGTTCTTCAATTTCAGCCATTGAAACGAAGCATGTGTGAACTCGGGCGTTGTCGTGATGAAAGAGAATTTTTTTTCTCGCCAAA